>NW_004949100.1:20598094-20621781 GCF_000317375.1 Microtus ochrogaster | reverse complement strand
GATGCAGTCACCCGATGTCACAATCCTTAGTGCAAAAGTGATGGGGATACAGGCTGGATGGGGATGCAGTCACCCGATGTCACAATCCTATTTCCAAGCATTAGGTAAAGTGCTTGCCTTGCAAAGATGAGGACGTGGATCTGATCCTGAAACCACATAAAAGGGATCTGGGTATGGTGATACATCTTATAACCAAGCACTGGGGAGACAGAGACAGGTAGATGCCTGGGGCTCCCTGACCAGCCAGCCAGCCTAGCTTAATTGGCAAGTTCCAAGCCAGCGAGAGATCTTGTTTAAAAAAATATATGTAAGGGGGAAAGATCCCGAAGAATGGTATCCGAGCTTGTTCTCTGGCCTGAACACTCACGTACACAGATATTCACACATACCCCTCTGTCTTAGTTAGGATTCCTATTGCTGCGATGAAGCACCATGGCTAGAAAGCAGGTTGGGGAGGAAAGGGTTTATTTGACTTATGCTTCCATAGCATTGTTCATGTTGAAGGAAGTCAGGACAGGAACTCAAAAAGGGCAGTATCCTGGAGTCAGGAGCTGATGCAGAGGCCATGGAGACACGTTACTTATTGACTTGCTCATCATGGCTTGCTCAGACTGCTTTCTTATAGCACCCAGGACCTTCAGCCCAGGGCCCTCCCCCACTGATCACTAATTGAGAAAATGTCTTAGTTGGATTCATGGAGGCGTTTCTTCAACTGAGGACCCCTTTTCTCTGATAACTCTAGCTTGTGTCAAGTTAACACCTAAACCTAGCCAGGACACCCCCGCAGATACACATGAAGAAAGGTATCAGAGTAATCTAGAAAAAAAATCTCTTTTCATGCAGCTTGATTTTACTTGGGTCTTGAAGAAGTGTGTGTGTGTGGGGGGGCGGTATTGAGATTACATACAGAGAGATATTGAGATTGCAGATAAACAGAAACTATTAGGGGATATGTCGCCCCTTTTCTCAAGGAACTTTTTATTGCAAGTAACATATTTTTGCTTTTAAAAAAATAATAAAAGTCGTTATGTATAGAAGGGCTAAAATTAAGTTTCCATGGCATCTCAGGCGAACAAACATTTCTATCTCCTTTGAAGTTACGTAACCAACACGTGTCAGCGCTGTAAGGATTCCCCCGTGATGCTGTCGTGTCTGGGGCAGTTTCTGTGACAATCATTTGATAGTCATCATCATTATACTAGACTCTCTTGCCTTCTGCCACATGGTTCACCCTCTGTCTCATGGTTTGAGAGTGGAGTCCATTATAGCAGGGAAGACGTGGTGACAGCTGCATGAGGCAGCTGGTCACTTCATGTCCACATCTACAGTCAGGAAACATGGATGCTGGTAATCAGATTGCCAGTCCATGAGGTGGTGCTGCCCACATGTCTTCGCACCTCACCTAATCTCCTCTGGAAATGCTGCCCCAGGCACACCCAGGAGTGTGTCTCCTAGATGATTCTAAATCCGGTCAGGTTGCCCATGAGAGTATCAACTCTCTCAGGGAGATAGCCGGTAGTAAAGAGAAAAGGCTCTGCCCTATACATGTATTGCATTATCCACACTCCACAGTCTCTCGAGACTTCCTTATTAAACCTCTGGCAAACCTCTTTTCTTAGGGTCTGTTGCTTGGGAAACTGGTTTCAGATAGCAACCTAATCTAAGTGCCCTCTCTCCTACCTATATTGGGAAAGTAGAATTGCAAACACAATCTTTTCTCTCCTCTGAAAAACTCTCCACGAAGTGGTAAAGAGCAGTTTTGTGGTCATGTGACTATGAAAACAGAGTAGGGTGCCTGCTCATTGCAAGCCATTGAGAAACAAAACAGATAGCAATCTGTTTTGCTACTTGTTCTCAGGACAGACAACTAGATCCTTAAGAGGATTTGACCTCACAGGGTTACCCACAGTTCCTCTGAGTCAGGTCACCTAGGGTCCAAGCTGATCGTGGGTGTCAGTGAAATGAATTCCTATCTTTGTGACAGAAGATAGTTTGACAGCTTGTAGCCAGGCACCCACCCACTTAGGCTTCTAGCCTCTGTTGGAGACAGGGAGGTAGATAGGGGCACTATCTCCCTTGGGTGTTAACATTCCGAAGTTGCGGGTCCTTGAGAAAGCTATTTTGGGGGTCACAGAACTGACTGAAGCCTTATTTAGCTTTCAAAGGAATTCACACTTATTTTGGGGGCATGAAAGAACTTACAAGATGTCTAAAGGAAATACTCTAAGAAAAGGGAAGGGGTGCCTTCTTTCTTATTTTCTACAATGATTTGCTTTTTGGTTGTTCCTTGTAGACCATGTTTCATTTGCAGAGATCCCATCACACGCTCTGTGTTATTTTCTTTGCAACCTTTCCTCTGTGGTCTTTGCTACATACTGATTGATATGCCACAGATGCCTGGTTATGGAGTTCCATCAAAGCTTGTGAGCTTGTCAGTGAGCTGGTGATTCAGCCTGGATTTCTTCTCCACTTCTAGAAGTCCTGTGCCCTAAATTTACTGTTTGCCTTTTCCTGTCTTGTAGCACGTAGGCACACTTCCCTAGCTAGTAGTTGTAAGCCAAGCCTACTACTTCTGAACTTCCAAAAGCAAACCAAGCAAACCAAACCCCCATTGTTCAGCTGGTGCGATGCTGGCCCAGTGGGTAAAGGCATACACCACTGAGCTGTAGGATCTGAGTTCAGTCTGGGCATACATGGTAGAAGGAAGATGGATTCTTTCATGTTGTCCTCTGCCTACAAAGAGAGAAAGTAACACTAGCTGATGAGATGGAATGGAGGGCAGACAAAAGAGCGCACAGGTCATGGACGAGGATATAAACTGTTTTCTAGTTTCAATCTGTCATGCACTCCCCTTGTTGAACATGTGTATACAACTTTATATTGTATTGAAGTAGCATGAACCATTTTTGCACCCAAAATAATTCAACATTTCATTCTTTTTAATTCTCGCAATCACTAGTGCAATGGAAACCAGACACAACTGGTCAGTGAGCAAATTTATCACACTGACCCACTTAGAAAAATTATTTAAAAATAATTGTTGTGAGGAGAGGCATTTTGTAATCTGAAGTTTTTCTTCTGCTTAAAACTATATCAAATCATTCGATGATAGTGTTATTTACCATATAAACTGTGCTGCTGTATACAAAATAAAGTGTGACTGTCTGAGAAACCAGCAGCACTCAGTAGGCAGGGTTTGGTACCAGGCGTTTGTGGTCACCGTTGTTTTTTAGGCTTGGACATTGTTGTGTGTCGTTCTGTTACGCTCCCTTATTAAAAACCCTTATTCCATCATGTGGGTATGTGGGCAGGCATATTGCCTATATTCCTGCCCATGGGCAGCATGGCTGTTTCTTGTCCTGGAATGCTGCATCCATGAACATCCTTACTGCATTTTCTGGTGTGTACACACAGTTTCTCCAGCAGGTGCTCTGAGGAGTGAACTCATTGGCCACTTTTTCCCTTGTGGCACTGATGCCTCTGAAAGTCTTGTCCATGGTTCCTGACTTCCTGTCTGTCTCCTGCCTCCGCAGCAGGGTGAAGTCTGTTATCATGAGCCTTTTTCTCCACCTCAGAACCTCAGTGCATGCTGGCCATAGAGCTCCAGGGCACATGAATCCAAAAGCTCAGTTCCCCATGACCGCTTTTCCTCCAGAGACTACTCACTGTCCAGCCTGGTGATGGAAGCAAAGGCAAACATAGGAGCAGCAGTAAACTGACAGCTAGTCTAGATCAGTCTTTCTGGAGAAATATGCCTCGATCGTAATGCTTTTAAATGTGGGGGTTTCTCGCTGTCAGTGGCTATTATTAATGAAAGCTGAAAAGGTTTTCCCTTATAGCAGTTGCTATGTTTGAATAAACAGAAATCAAACTGAAGGATTCCAAACCTCAGCAAACAGAATCATGTCCTGATTAGTGAGAATGTTAAAGATTGTCCAGAGGTGGTTTTTCTAATAAGAAATATTGGTTCCTAAGGACGTGAGATTAGCAGTCAGTCGGGAAATGATGATATGAGTTATTGTGTCAAAGGAAACACAATTATTGACTTTCTCTGGGAAGAAACAACTCTTTAGAAAGAGTGAAGGGAAGGTTTTTTTTTTTTTGAAATTTAGGGAGATATTAAGCATAATTGAGAACCCTTTTCTTTGATTTCAGTATCTGGAATACCATGTTCTCATTTGGCGTGTGGTATCTCTAAGCTATAAATAGTAAGACATCTAAAGAGGACATTTGGGAGGGCCGTACAGGTTCCTGTGTGGCTAATGTCTTGGTGAACCTGCCTGGTTGACGTGGGAAGAAAACGTGAACACTCAGTTCCCAGGCCCCCTCTGCAGCTGTGTCCCTCGCACAGCCATCATTATCTCTGGGCCCAGGAGTCCCTGCCATTGGCAGGCTGTGTTTCTCCTTACAATATTTTTAAAATTTATTTTTAGTAATGGTTTAGGTCCTTGATAGTTTCATCAGTTTATACAGGGCACACAAATCACATGCACTGCTATCTCCTTCCATTTCCTTCCCTCACCACACTTCGTAGGGCTGTGCTGCTTTTCCTGGAGTTTGTTTAGATGTTTAGAGGGAAGTTGAGTGCAATTGTAAACCTTACTTGCTTGATTCTAGTATTTGGAATTCCATGTGTTTAGTGGGTAGTGTCTTTAAGCTATAAGTGATGACAGTTTATAGTGAAATTGTGACAGTTTCAATCTTTTTTTTTAAAAAAATTATTTATTTATTAAATGTATACAGTATTCTGTCTGCATGCTAGAAGAGGGAGCCTGATCAAATTACAGATGCTTCTGAGTCACCATATGGTTGCTGGTAGTTGAACTCAGGACCTCTGGAAGAGCAGCCAGTGCTCTTAACCTCTGAGCCATCTCTCCAGCCCCTTTAATCCTTAACACTCACCTTCCCCTAGTTTCTGTACATGTGTAAAAGGCTCTTCCTGGTTCTCTGTGGAGGTTCTACTTATTTATTATTTTCATTTAGCCAGCTTCTTTTCTCACCCGGAGAAAGTGTTTGCCTGTCCAGTGCCAGCCTGCATTCCAGTCATCTCATTCCTGGGTTTTAGACCTTATTCATCATTCTCTCCAGTTACTTAAAAAAGAAACAGGAGTTTGGAGACTGAACCTGGCATCAGATTTGTCTCTGCTCACTAGAATAATCACCTGCTCTGCATCAGACACAATATTTTAAATTTTATAGACTTATTTATTTATTGTATGGATGCATGCACTATGGTACACTTGAGGAGGTTACAGGACAGTTTACACAAATCAAGTTTCTCCTTCTACCGTGTGGGCTCTCAGTTTTGGTGGCAAATATGTTTATTCATTGAACTATGTTGCTGGCTTCAGATATAGGATATTTATTTTAGATTAGTTCTTTTATGTGTATATGCTTACATGTGTGCATGTGCACCGTGTGTGTCTATTGCTCTTGGAGGTCAGAAGAAGGCATCAGATTTGCGGGAACTGGTGTTATGGGTGGTTCTCAGCCACCGTGCTGGGAAATGAATTGGGTCTTCTGCAGTGATGCTCTAAACCACTGAGCCATTGCTCCAAACCTAGATATTGTGCCTTGTAGTAGGAGGCTGCTTGTTTGTTCCCTGCTGACCAGACCACCAAAGAATCACACAGAAACTTTATTATTTAAATCACTGCTTGGCCAATCACTTAAGCATATTGCTAGATAACTCTTATATCTTTGGTCAACCCATTTTTATATTTTACCACGAGGCTCGTGGCCTACTGGCAAGGTTCCAGTTGGCAGCTTCAATCTTTTCCCTCTGGCAGCTATATGGTGTCTCTCTGACTCCGCCTACTTTCTCTCAGCATTTACTTTAGTTTTCCCACCTAGCTCTTTTCTGCCCTATCACAGGCCAAAGCAGTTTCTTTATTCATTAACCAATAAAAGCAACACATATACTAAAGGACTTCTCATACCAGTGCCTTTTAAAGAAAATATGTATAATTGCATATATAATTTTATGAGACAAGATCTCCTTAGGTGGCCTTAAACTTGATATGTAGACCAGGCTAGCCTCAAACTTGCAGTAATCCTCCTGTCTCTGCTTCCGCGTGTCAGGATTACAGGTGTGTGGTACCATGACTGCCTGACGGCTATACCTGCTCTTAATTTTATATCAGCTTTAAGGTTTGGGGATGACTGCAAATGCCCTTTATTCTGGGACATGGCAATTAATACATGAGCCAGTCTCTTTGGGAGCAGTTTTTGGGGTCAGATAGACAACTTGCAACTGTAGGTTTGAAATCCCAGGCAATTCTTTTTACCTGAGATTAACAAATGCAAGCAAAGATCAAGACTACCATGTGCTCATTGACACATACACACAAGAGAGGCTAATAAACTTCAGGGTATTTGTTGCTATGTCCCAGTCAGAGTGGAATGAGGGCTTTATTATCCCTGTACAGTGGGGGAAGCTCCCTCCATATTGTGATTCACTGCGGTATCTGCTTTTAGCTCCACTTCAGTTTGTGTTCCCCATTAATCTCACCACTACACTGATACAGTTTCTTAGCTGTCCTCGTTTTTCCTGTATAAAGTGGTACACAAGCCACCTTAGTAATATCTTGTGGTGCTTGCTCTTCTCCCTGAGAATTTTTAGGTAAAGATGATAGGCAGTAGTAATTTAAAGTGTGTCACACGTTGTCATGGTTTATAAAACCTGACCAGTCTTCGATCTGCCTTGTGATAGGGCAGAATAGAGCTAGGTGGGAAAACTAAAGTAAATGCTGAGAGAAAGTAGGCAGAGTCAGAGAGACGCCATGTAGCTGCCAGAGGGAAAAGATTGAAAGAAAGTCCTCCGTGGTCTCTGCTTTAGATCTGCCTTCATCTTCATCAGTGATGGACGGTGATGTAGAAGAATAAGTGACAGAAACCCTTTCCTCCCCAAGTTGTTTTTTATTGTCAGTGATTTATTGCAGCACCAGAAAGTAATTATTGATGGACAAAGCAGTCACCACAACTGACTCTAGAGAGAGACTTGCATTGCACCAAGCAGTCACCAACATGGTTTAATGCCCCTCTTCTCTCTGTCTCTGTATGCAGGTGCACGTTTCATGATGTTTGCATATGTTTTGTGTGTGTGTGTGTGTGTGTGTGTGTGTGTGTGTAGGTCAGAGAACAACCTTGGTTGTTAGTCCTTGCCTTCCACTTAGTTCAAGACACAGTCTTGGTGGTCACTGCTTTTCAGGCCAGTCACTTGGCCCATGATTATCCCATCTCTGCGTCTCTTTCCCATTGTAGAAGTGCTGGGGTTACAGATGTACACTACGGCTTCTGTGGATGCTGGAGTTCTGAAGGGAAGTCCTCATGCTTGTGTATCAGGCAATTTACTCTCTCCAGCCCTATGTGTTCCTTGCATGCTACTCATGTCATTTTGATATGATTCTAATCAAATGGCTTCTGCTGTCATCAAGCTTTCAGCAGGACATGGCATGCTAATAGGGTTCAGTCAGAAAGACCTAATTTCACATTTTCCTTCTTGTAACTGATCTATTTCTTCGTTAAACCCCTGAACGTCTCACCTGCCATTTGAGGATGTGAATGCTCTAAGAGCTTCTGAGACACATTGAGCCCAATGTGTGATGATGGTTGTGGACTGTGAGGAGCGTAGGGTAACCTCATGGAGTAGGTGATGGTCAGGAAGTCCATGTACTGGAGAAAGCCATGGTGGGCTGTGGGGAAGCCAAGGCTTTGCAGTAGGACAGGACTTGGCATCAGTTCAGCAAACACTAACTCAGGGCCTTTGGAAGCATCACAGTCCCGATTGTTGAATCAGATTTGTCTTTGAAAAGGGCAAGACAGGGTGGAGAGAGACTGGGAACAGAACAATGAGTGTGATCTGACCTGGGCTGAGAGAAACAGCTGGTAGATGTGATGGGCTATGGGGTAGAAATGGACAGAATGGTAAGAGTTGAATTGCAGAAATGGGGGAGGGGTAGGAATGAATCATGAATAGGGTAAAGGTATCTAGTGTTGGCCAATCAGTAACAAGTGACTATGAATGAATACAAGACATGAAAATGAAAAAAAGTACAATGGTGACAGATGGGGAAGGAGAGTATCTCTTTCATAGGAAAACCCTTTAATTGAATTCTGAATGGTTCTGTGCTATTTTTTGAGCAAGGATAGGCCATTATCATGTGCCATTATTCTGACAGCTCAGATTAGGCTACGATATTTCTGTAAAATACTTCTGATGCACCAATATCAGACATTTGGAATCATAATTTAATGTTGAGTCAATGGGACGAGAGACTTCCAGACAGCATAAGGCTTGTATGTGCACACCCCTCTTTTATTTTGGCATTTCTTGAACAGTATAAGGTACAGCTCCATAAATATCTTTAGGCTTTTACAATAAGTTTTCACAGAACCTGTAAGACTAAAAATTTTAAGCCATGGGTGGGATATGAACATTGCTCATTTTGAAGATGATTCTGAGTTTGTCTAGTTTTCATTTATGTCACCCCAAGGCTGTGCTTGTATCAGAAATAAAGATGACACTTTCCATTGTAGAAGTAGTAACATATAGAACTAATGTATGCTGTCACATTTTCTCTGGGTCTGTACTTGACACTTCTAGAATCTCTCATAACAATGGACAGTAGGATTGAATGGTAGATGATGTTGGGAATCACTTTGGTCATAAACTGATAAACTTCCTCTTCCTCAATAGCCCCCCTTCCGTTTTATGCCATGTGTGTTCTTTGCTCCTCTCTACCTTCCCTTAATATCTCTTCCTTCCCCCCTCATGTTCCCCTTTCTAGTCTTACATCCTACACGCAGGGTGTTTTAGCTAAAGTGTCCTGGGTGACCTGTGTGGATTAGAACTATTTTCTCATATTGAAAAAAATTTCACAGTTTTCAAGATTTGTCCATCATGTCACTCATACTTTCATCTCATTGACTTGACGAATGAAGTAGGACTTTTCAATAAATATAGGTTCCTTATAGTAAGACACTAGTCCAGTCTTTTTAAATACACATCTTTTAGTGTGTGTGTGTGTGTGTGTGTGCGTGCGTGTGCGAGCAAATGCATGTGTGTGCGCATGTGTATGCGTGCTTGGGTGCCTATGGAGGACATCTTACAGGAACCTTTTTTTTCTACCATGTGGGACAAGGATATCAAGCTCAGGCTGTTATGTTGGTGGCAAGTCCCTTTGCCTACTGAGTTGTTTCCCTGGCCCTACCATACTTGTCAGACATAGAGATGAAGCATGTCCCATGACTGACAGTCAGAGGAAGGGTGCTTCATGATGCTCAGCTTCTTCTAAATCTCAGATACCGCCAGACCAGTTGTGTGTTCTGAGCCTTGTGGATTCACAGGGACTCTCAGATTTACTTCAGTAACACCCATTTTCTCATTTCCTTAAATTAAGCTATCTAATAAAACAGGGGAAGTGAAACAAATGTTTACAGAGGTTAAGGATCACTGCTGAATAATGGCTTATTAAAATAGATAAAAGGAGATTAGTTTTCTGTATTGAAATTTTATTTAAGGGAAAGATTATGTTTTTGATTTGAAACTGGATATTACCACCTTTATGTTAGAGTACGGTTCAGTAAATACTCATTGGATAATGGAACTGGTCATTAAATTGTTCTAATAATTGTTTGTTAAAGATTAGTTGTGTATGTATGGCAGGCTATTTTGTAGGTTTTTATTTATTAATACATCTAACTGGGAGGGATAGGTTAGTGAGGGCCATTGCTGCTGATCCTTAACCCCAGGCAATGGAATTCTGGGATCTGTATTTATCCCTTCAGCCAATTATGGGACATAACCGTTCAGAAAAAAGCAAAGCATCTATTTTGAAAATGGACAGGCTTACTGTTCTTGTCATGTACTCCCCAAGCAATAATCTGAATTTGATTAAATGTGCGTGAGATATACAGATGGTTAAAAATATGCTTCCATTCTATCAAGGGACTTGGGCATCCTTGGAATTTTGTTTTCTATGTGTGTGAGGTCCTAAAACCAATCCCTGGAGATACTGAGGGATGTTTGTGTCTGAGGCCACCTCTCAGAGCTCTCATGGCTCCGTGGGCCCAATGCTTGGTCCTGTGTGTGTTGAGAGGAGCAGTGGGCTGCGTTCCACCCAGCTCCGCATGGCTAGCTTTGCCCAAAATAATTACACGGAAACTGTATTCTTTTAAACACTGCCTGGCCCATTAGTTCCAGCCTCTTATTGGCTAATTCTCACATCTCGATTAACCCATTTCTAATAATCTGTGTAACACCACAAGGTGGCTTACCAGGAAAGATCTTAACCTGTGTCTATCTGGAGTGGGAGAATCATGGTGACTGACTCGTCTTCTTTCTCCCAGCATTCTGTTCTGTTTACTCCACCTACCTAATTTTATGTCCTATTAAAGGGCCAAGGCAGTTTTTTTTATTTAACCAATGAAATCAACACAAAACAGAAGACTATCCCCCATCATGTGTGTGTCTTTATGCTTTCACCTACACCTCTCGTCTTGGGCATCCGATCCAGCACCCAGGTGCTCTTTCCTGGCTCCTCAGTTGTGTCTTGGGCTCTGTGTCCTCCTCCTACATCTGCCATTGATCTTCCCCTCATGGTAATGTTTCTCAAACTGTATCCTGTGGAAGCTGATACCAGTGCTATCTTCCACAGAATCTGTGGTCAGAAAGTTCTAGAATGGATCCTGGGACTATGTTGTAAATTATCTTTATACCCTGAATTGCATTTAGAATGATCAGAATGTTTACTTTTATGTTATATATATTAAAATAATAAATAAAACATGAGAATCAGAGAAGTATTCTTGGGTATATCTTAGGAGTTTTTAATAACACATTAGTAGATTTGAAAATCTGAAAAGTTTTATAGAAATCTGCTTAACTTTGCTTGACTCAATATTTGCAAGCTGTTGGTAGACATTTAAAGAATGCACAATTACCTATTAAAGTCTAACTAGTTAGTATTCTCTGGAACACTAAATTCTAATTTCTTGCTTTGTTGAGTTTCTCAGACTAATGAAATAAGAGATAGAGCCACTTTTGTAGTCCTGGACTAAAGGTCAGGGCAAGTCTTCAGTGAAGCATCTGTTGAAAGAAATACAATAATGTGTAAAATCCCCCCAGAGAGTAAGAAAGGGGGGTGGATTAATAAGATCCCAGTGTTGGCTCTGAGCTGCAGTCATCCTCACCTAGTCAGTCTGAGCGAGAGCCTCAGGAAGTTGGTGTGAGGGTTGAGGGAGGTGATGGGTTATGAAGATACTAGATAAGGGCTACTGTCATGACTGGTTGTAGATGACGTAAGTTGAATGTTTATGATGAGATGGTTTCTGGAGATGAGTATCTGGTGTGCAGGAGAATCCCTGGGAAACAGCTGTGCCTCCAAAGGCTGTGGAAACTCCAGTGATGTGGAGAGGTTGAGAAGTTACCAGTCCGGAGCCTAATGACAATTTATTTTGGGCTATTCATAGTCTAATAAATAGCCATTCCTTGCCTCCTTCTCCCCTTTCAGCATCTGCCCTAACAGATACAGCTGATTGAACATCCTGACAAGTAGGTTTTAAAAAAAAAAACCTTTTGGAATGTAAGCCTAGTTTTCCATTAATCAAAGAGCCAAGAGATTAGTTAGAAAGTACCCAAGGCCAATTGCCCTGCTCTCCAGCTTGCTAAAACCCGTCTACCTGATGTTTCCACCAGCATATTTGAAAAGTGTCTTGACTTATGACTTTATTTGTTCTGTTGCTTTAATATATTTATGAAATTGCTATTCCACTGGAACATGGAATTTGGGGTGACCTAAATCGCTGTTCCCCAGGTCATGGCCATTCATATTTGGCTCCAGAGTAAACTATGTCTTACTTCTTTTGAGGTTGAGAGTTGTGTTTTTGCATTGACATGGGAAAGCTTTTGTAGTCACATGACTTAAGGGGCTGGAATAATTTAGAACATTGGAGGTAAAGCTGAAGTAGACTAAGCTGGCATGAGTTGAGGAGGGGCTTGGAGGAAGGACAGTAAGAAAAGGCACACCCTCAAAAAAACACCATGCTCTTGCATGTGCTCCTTATTTCTGACTTCGGGGAGGAAACAGGAGATTGCTTGAAATTAGGCACAGAAACTATCATAATTAGACTGTCATCTTACACCCACATGCCCCCCATCCCATCTCTAAAATTGACGGGCTGTTGCCTTCCCTGTCTTTGGCTTCGAATTTAGGCTTACCATGCATTTTATACCAAATATTCTATTTTACAAATGGCTAAACTAGTAGCTCTGGGCCACTTTAGGATGAGAATAATATTCTTGAGCTGTCTATCCTGTGCTCAGTATCATACTTAACACAGACTAGGTATAGAATGAATGATTGCAGATGAATAAATGAGTAAACAAAGAAAGCATGGGCCTTGCACTTGTTATTTATTCCTTGACAGTTTTATCCATGTAGACAATGGATTTTAATCTTTGCCACTCCATTATCCTCTCTCACCCCCTCCCTCCTACACTGAAATTCTTCTTCCCAAGAAGTAACTCTCCTACTTTCACATTTTGTATGTGTGACCCACATTTAAGTTAATTTGAGTTGTTTGTGTGGATAATGGTTATTTACTGGAATGTGGACAACTGAGCGATGGCTATAGCACTGAAGAATATGCTACTTCATTCCCCAGCAATCGTTAACTGATAAAATTCCTCATGGAAGTTTGCTTCTTATGCTTCAGATGGTTTGTGATTTTTTTTCCCCCATGAAAAGATTTCGACTGATAAAACTATTCACAACTACATCCTCCACTTCAATGCTGACGTTATGAGATCTGGCCTAGATCAGCACAGCCCATATGCACTACATAGGTCATCGTGTAGGTCTCTACTGGTGTTCGGAAGGGCTGAGGTAAGGCAAGCATAGAATAAGAGCTAAGTCCACAGATGATGAGCATCTTTGTACCAAGACAGAAGCACAACCTGTGATGAGAGTGTCTAAGATCAATTAGACCAGAGAGTAGCATTGTGTGCCCACACAGCCTCCTTATTTCTGTTGGTAGGAAGTACGTAGGCATTTGTAGCACATGTGATTCTGTTAGATACTGGGAATCAGTGGGACCTGAAGAGCTTATGGTAGACAAGATGCTTTTGGAAGTTTTCCTGCCAATCTGAGCCATCTTTGAAGACCCACATCCCTCACTCCCCTTCATGAACACCTGCTGTGGAGATGCTCTTATGAAGTCATTAGTGTGTAGCCGCAGCTTATTTTATGGTGCATTATCTTGTTCTTGTTTCCTGTTTGGATTTTAGCCTTCCCAACCTCCCCTCCACCCCCACCTTTTGTTTGAATTTATGAGGTCGGGGACCTCATGCCTTATGGGTCCAACAGTGAAAGAATGGTTATTAGTCTGCTGGTGATCTGATGTTCTTTTCTATTATCTAGATTTGCCATATTTACATGGGATTCCCCCACTCCCTTCCTTTCCTCTCCTTGTTTAGACTGGGAAGAGATAGAAGTGACAGTGTGGCCCCTGATATCTGAATGTGTGTTCCTCTTGTCACTTGAGTTGTCAATTTTACCAACACCTGACGGCCTCTTAACTGATTCTTATCGATTTCTGCTTGGGTGAGATTGTACTGGTCTTGGTGGTTGTTGTAAACTCAGATGTCCATCCCAAGTAGATGGTTTAAAGCAATTACAACAACAAACAAAGAATCAAGAAACTAAGAATTAATCTTGAAATTTATAGAGGGACAGTTCTTTGTAGCTTTGCTCTAAGCCATTATAATAACCATTTTCTCACTATTTCTATATGTATTTCTATACATGCAAATAAGTTCCTTGAAAATATGCTTTGATCAACATTAGACCCATGATGGAATTGTATATAGGCAGACTTTATTGCTCACTTCATTTTTTTGTTTTTATTTAAAAGTTTTAAAATTTGTGATGGACACATAGTTTTAGATACTTGTGGGGTAAAGTGTAGTTTTTATTTTGAGACATGATTTCACTAGGTGTAACAGGCTGGGCTTGAACCCACAGATCCACCTACTGCTGCTTCCCAGTTGCTAGATTTAAAGGTGTGTACCACCGTGCCCTGACGAATGTGATGTGATCTTTTCAATTCATGTATACAATGGGTGTCAGTCAACCCAGGGTAATTAGCATATCTATCACTTTTAACTTTATCATTTCTTCATAATGAGTGTGTTCAATTTTCTCTCTTCATTAGACTAGATAACACAATACTGTTAATTGATTTCCCCTGGGACAGGCAGCATAGAACACCTGTCCTTATTTCTCCTGTTAAACATTAGCATTATAATCATTGGTCAACATTTCTCTCTTTCTCTCTTGTTCCCCATTGTTTACTTTACAGGCATTTAAGAGCGCATATAACTTCTGCTTACTTGGGATGAAGCTAGTATTGGATCAATGACTCAGCAATTAAGAGCACTACTTTCTTCCACCAGAGAATCTGAGGTTGATGCCCAGGACCCATAGCGAGTGGTTTATAGCTACTCCTAACTCCATTTCCAGGGGATCCAACAGTCTGTTGTGGTCTCTGTGGGAACCTCTACACATGTAGTTCACACACACACACACACACACACACACACACACACACACAAATAAAATTAATATTAAAAGATATACCTAATATGTTACTTTAGATGGTCTGCTAAATTGGTAGTGTCTATTGTTTATAACTTAGAAATCATTTAAGCTGGTGACTAAGTTTACAAACATATGGATGAAAAGGACTACTTAACTACTTTGAAACTTACCCATGAACAGGTGAAGTTATAATATTATGTATATTTGATTATGACATTATTTTTAAGAATGTTTCTTTTCAATTTTATTTATGTATGTAAGTGGTGTGTGTTTGTGTATGTGCACATGTGTGTGCATGCGCATGTGCGCACACAGTTACACACAGAAGCCAGAAGAGGGCATTGGATCCCAATTTGCTGGGGTTACAGACAGTTGGGAGCTGCCCAATGTGGGTGCTGGGAACTGAGCTTAGGTTTAGAACGACAAGTGCTCTTAATCCCCGAACGATCTTTCCAGTTCCTAATTAAGATTTATAACAAGTATTATTTTGGATCACACATTTCCAATTAGAAAGCAAAGAGTTATTTTTTAATTTTATTTTTTTAAGAAAGAAAAACTATCTTATTTTATTATACATACCAATCCAAGTTCCCACTTCCTCCCCTCTTCCCTTTCCTCCACATAACCTTCCACCCCAGCCCCATCCACTCCTCAGAGAGGGTAAGGCACATTGCTTTGGGGAAGGTCCAGGGCCCTCCATACTATATCTAGGCCAGGCAAGGTATCCATCCAAAGAGAATAGGATCCCCAAAAGCCAGTATAAGTGGTAGGGATAAATCCTGGTGCCATTGCCAGTGGCCCCTCAGTCTGCCCCAGCCATGCAACAGTCAACCACATTCAGAGGGACTAGTTTGTTCCAATGCTTGTTCCTTTCCAGTCCGACTGGTGTTGGTGAGCTCTCATTAGCTCAGGTAAACTGTTTCAGTGGGTGTATCTATCATGGTCTTGACCTCTTTGCTCATATTCCCATTCCTCCCACTCTTCAACTGGACTTTGGGGGCTCAGCCCAGTGATCTGATACAGGTCTCTGCCTCTGTTTCCATCAGCTGCTGGATGAAGGTTCTATGGTGATATTTAAGATATCACCATAGATATCAGTTGACTACAGGGCAAGGCAAGTTTGGGCCCCCTCTCCTCTATTGCTTAGGGTCTTCTTAGCTGGGGTTTTCCTTGTGGATTCATGGGAATTTCTCTAGAGTCAGGTTTCTTGCTAACCCCCAAAGCAAAGAGTTTTTGGACCTTTCTCATGAAAGAAGATACCTCTACCCTGTTTTTTCTGCTAGTAAGATTTTAGAGGAAAAGATGAATAACCTTGTATACTCAGATCTGACAGTGAACTGAAACACAGCTGAAGGAAGTACTTTGCCATCAACTAGGAGTTTCTCATTTTATTGACCATCACAAAAGTTTTCATTAAAAATGAATATAGAAATGCCTTTTGAATATGAAGGAAGAGTACAGTTTGGTAGTCTTCGCATGTAAATATTTGCATAGATATTTCAAATTGGGTACTTACAGATTTATTTTATTACAGACAGATTTATTTCATTTCATACAGAGGAGATTGCTTGCCTTATGTTCTCAGAATATGGAGTGTCTAACAGGATGGAACCCTGGGGGTGTGGGCTGGGAGGTTGCAGTTCTTTTGGAGACTAATGTAAGTAGGGGTTTAAGGAGTTCTCGTGGATTGGGGTGAAGGAATGATAACAGTGGGGTGACGCTTGTAGAGGGGGTGCCTCACTGTTGAGGGATCTGCACTAAAAGCACTTAGATATGAAATAATGTGTGTTCAGCATTCTTGGGGAGGCACGTGGTGGAGGTGTGGTGAATGCAAGACTGTCTATGGGCTAATGATTAGCAAAGTCAGGTGCTAGGTGCATAGGAATATGTGGAACAGTTCTCTCTGCATGTAAAACTTTCTATGAAATTGCATTATGGAGCCTAGTGTGATTAATCCTGGTAGCCACAGGTTGTGAAGCTGCGAGTTCGAATGGAGGGGGTAGAGATTCCTGCCCAAACTCCCCGGGCTTCTTGGTCTTGTCAAAAAAGCTGGATTCTCTTGAATACACTGGCTCCAATCAGCTGGTAGGCATCACCTGGAACATTTTTTTTAAATAAGGCTGTTCTTTCTTTGGCCAAGAGTCCAAGATCAGATAGGGATGTCTGTGTGGAAGGAGGAATTGAGGACACTGTGCCAAGCCATCCGTGAAGCATGCTGTACACTTTCGATGGCAGCTAAAGAATAGTAGAGGATCTGAGCAGAGGGAGGACCCTAGCTACTCAGCTGCCTCTCCTGCTTAGGGCATCATCTAGGCTTAGAGAGAATGGGTGGGGTTGTGCTATTAATTCTCTGTGTTGTGAAAGGTGGAGTTTCTTGTGCAGAACACTAATTCTGAGTAATGAAGTCATCTGGTGGTTTGTCCCATAATTTTTTTTTGGTTTTGTGAGTAAACTCACCAGAACACCCCCATCCCCATGAATATCTCTCTAGTCTCAGGAAGCTTTACAGGTCAAATGGAGATAATGTGGGCTGCCATGTTGAAAACCTGTTTTACTTCTAATTACTTATTGTATATGTGGAGTACTTGTGCCATGATGCACATGCAGAGATCAAACGACAGCTTCCAGGAGCTGCTTTGCTCCTTCATCATGTGAGCTCTGTGGATGACGCTCAGGCTGTCAGGTTTAGTGGCGACCTCCTTTTCTGGTGGCACCATCTCACTGGCTCTAAAACCCGCCTTCAGTTTAACAGACATGCTGTCGTTTGGACCCTGAATGTTCCCTAAAGGTCCACATGTTAAAGGTTTGGTTTTGGATTGGTGTTCTTGGGGGGTTCTGGAACCCTTAAAAGAGGGTGCCTAGTGGAAACTGGGTCTCTGGGGTGCCAGTTTCTTTCTCTCTGTTTGCTTCCTGGACACCCTGAGTTGAGCAGCTTCTTTGAATATGTGTTCCTACTGTAATGGGGTGCCCCAAACAGCAAAATATTTTTTTTTCTAATTTTTTGAAACATTTATAAACTGTCATTTTGCGTTCTTGTCTGAGTGGTGAGGTATATATGATATGGACAATGAAATGGTCCCCTCCCCCACATTTAAATGTGTTATTAACAGGTGCCTTCATTGTATAGTGAAAAACTACCTGTATTAGCCTAGCCTTAACTTTGCTTAGGCTTGATTTGGCACTTGTATTAAATAAAGGTGCTCCAAATGTCCTTTGGCAGAAGTTGAAGAGATGGTTCAGTAGTTATGAGTACATTCTGCTCCCCTAGAGGACCCGAGTTCACTTCCAAGTACCCACTTCCAGCAGCTAGTAGTCTCTGGTAACTCCAACTCTAGGTAATCTGACGTATTCGTCTGGCCTCTGCAGGCATTGTGCACGTGCACACACACACACACACACACACACACACACACACACACACACACACACACACCACATTTTAAAAAGCCCTTTGTCATTTCAAAAACCTATAAAACCACAAGAAAGATAGTTTAAACAGTCCTTATAGATGTTTTTCTTCCTACTGGCAAGAAGGACCGGAGGAAGGGAAGCAACACTTGCTGGCTCTGGGTGGTGAACACTGGCGGCTTGCCTTGGGTCTAATTTTCTGACCAGAGATTCAGGAGCTGACTGTGGCCAGACAGCGGTGGAGATGCTCCAAGTTCATGGCTGTTTAACTTTCGGGCTTAGACATGCCTGAAGGTTCTGAAGATCTGTTGTTGATGTGGGTTTTATCCCTTAAACAGTGTTTCTTCCTTGATAAAAATTAAAGCGGACACACTTTAACATCTCCTTCATTAAAAACAAAAACTGCTGTTGCACAGTAAATAACTTTCAGAAACTAGAAGTGAGAATGACATCATTGTGCTTTTCCCACTCCAGATCTGATGCTTGTCTCCAGTCTGTCTGTGTCATTCATGTGGTTACATCATGGAAGTGCATGAAGAAAATGCCCCCCCCCATCAAAATCTTTGCTGAGAGGATGGGACTCTTGGGCCACTGGTAGCCCCTTGGGGTCCCTGAAGCTCAGGCAGGCAGTATGGTTTTAATCTACAGAGCACTGCATCTTAAAATTGTAAAGTCCCTAATTCGACAAAAAAAATTTGCCACCCTTTAAAATTCCAGATCTGACACACACCAAGGACGTAATGAATGGGCCCTTACTTCAGTTCCTGAGCAGCATAGGGTAGAGTTTAGGTACTCTGTCTATTCACTTATCAGCACACACAGGATTGTGCTGCCTCATGGGACTTGAAGACACTTTTAAATTAGGAGAAAAGGGACCTGGTACAGCTTAGATACCATTTCCATGGGGGCAGTGTTATGATATTTAGAGAGACAAACAGAAGGGTCTCAATGTCTGGATGCTCTGTCTAGACGTAACAGCTATTTGGTTCCTACACATACGTTCTATACGCAGAGATACACAAAGAAAGGGCCTGAGTTTGAGTTCTGGCACCCATGGTGGGTGGTTGACAATCCTCTTTTATTTTAGCTCCAGGGAACCCAGTGCCCTCTTCTGGCCTTAACAGTCACCTGCATCCATGTGTACATTTCCAGTCTCCTCACATACATATAGTTAAAAAAGAATCGGGAGCAGAAGGAGGGGGAGCATGAGCAAGGAACTCAGGACCGCGAGGGGTACACCCACATTCTGAGACAATGGGGATGTTCTTTCGGGATTCACCAAGGTCAGCTGGCCTGAGTCTA
Source organism: Microtus ochrogaster (assembly GCF_000317375.1). Lineage (NCBI taxonomy): Eukaryota > Metazoa > Chordata > Mammalia > Rodentia > Cricetidae > Microtus > Microtus ochrogaster. Next base: position 20,602,471 of record NW_004949100.1, on the reverse strand, counting down.
AAAAAGCATGGGATAAAACCGGACTTGCTGAACATAGCAGACAATGAGGACTACTGAGAACTCAAGAACAATGGCAATGGGTTTTTGATCCTACTGCACGTGCTGGCTTTGGGGGGGCCTGGGCGGTTTGGATGCTCAACTCACTAAACCTGGATGGAGGTGGGCGGTCCTTGGACTTCCCACAGGTCAGGGAACCCTGATGGCTCTTCAAGCTGATGAGGGAGAGGGACTTGATCGGGGGAGGGGGAGGGAAATGGGAGGCGGTGGCGGGGAGGAGGCAGAAATCCTCAATAAATAAATACATTAAAAAAAAAAGAAAAAAAAAGGAGGTAATGCTTTTTCAGAAGACCCCTTCACCTCTTTTAATGAAGTGCTGCTTACCCGAGGATGCTGTTACCCATGTAGGTACGCGTTACTAAGACTAACTAGTAGCTACAGGACCAGTCTTTGCTTACGAAAACTAGAGACTATCGTGAAACACTGACTTCTAAGCATCCCAAAGATTACTGCCTTTATGGTAGCGGATCAAGATGGTCTGTGGATGATCCCTCAGAGGAGTAGAGGGTGGAACGGTCCTCACACTTCATCTGTGAGCCCAGCTATTTGTTCCTTCCTTCCCTGACGGCCACATGTAATTCTTCCCGGTTGCCTGTGATTTCATGGTTTGGGGAGGTGTTAGGATATCTCGGGTGTGGGAGGCCAACGAAGTGGGGGGACTGCATGTTACAGTTATGGGATGCTGTCATTCACACTGAGATCAATGACATCTTGCAGCACTGTAGCTGTTTGGGGGTCTCCTGAGCTCACCCCGCAGCCATGCTGTGTGAATAAGGTATGAAAACTCACCTGTCATTGAACTGTGCTTAGGCGGGATCCTCCGTTGGGGCTGTTGTTAGAGCCCCATCTAGGATGAGTAGACATCTGCCTCCCTGAGCAAAACCCATGCAACCGAAGACTAACAAGGGAGCTGGAATAATACTGCTTTTCCTGTTAGCTTCAGTGGGAGCTTTAGCACCAAGACTTGGTCAGCAGTAGTGAGATCTGGAATATGTACAGGAGATCTAATCCTTGGAGTCTGCCATGGGCACAGTAGCCACCGCTGAGGAGGTTCTCTGAGGGGCAGGGCTATCCCTGTTTTCCACTTCCCACCCAGGTAGCTGATGGAGGCTGAAGTCTGGCTCTGCCTGGTACATGGTAAGAGATGTAATTGCATTAGCGTCCTTGAGCTAATGAGACCGCTGCTTCCAGGCTGGAGAGCTGTCAACAGGCAGGAACAACGGATGGTGCTGATGCTGAGCAGAGCCTCACCCCAGCCGTCTGGACTCTTGTCTCTGCTCAGCTGCGGGCTTGCTGAGCCCTGGTGGGAGCGTGCCCACTCCACAGGGATCCGGGCTGCCAGGTCACAGGTCGAATGTGACATTATAGGGTCTGCTGCAGGCGCAGTGGGGTGAAATGACATCAGGTTGCACCTGCAGCAAAGTAGACACTCCGTGGATCAATGTGTTCGAGAGGAAGGCGTTAGCTAATCCTGTGTCTAGCAGCACACAGCCTCTCAATATAAGTGGATGATCACTTTGCTGCTTGTGGTTTGATAATGTCGTGGTTTTTAATAAATTCTCTCAGGGCTGGTCTAAACTAAAAAAAAAAAATAAAACTTTTATCACATTTTCATATATGCATTATGATTACATTCCCCTCCTCCTTACCCTATTTTATATCCCACCCCCTCTTGGAAGTCTTTATTCCTCTCAATATATTCCCCTACTGCTTTCATATGTATATATGTGTGTGTGTATATATGTATATACATATATGTATATATGTATATATATATATATATATATATATATATATATATAAAACGACCCACTGAGTTTAATTAGGCTTGCTTGCATGAGTGTGAGATTATTTACTTGGTTGTGGACAACTTATCAGGGGTTACCACCACTAGGAGGAAAGTGTTTTCCCTTCCCCAGCATTCATCTACCAACAACTCCTCAACTAGGGCTTTGGAGTCCAGGTTTTTAAGTGATTGTGATTTTTCTTTGCCGTGTGAAACTGTAGGGAGTGGACTCAGCTGAAGGTTTAAAAAAATGTATAAACAGTAGGATCAAAAACCCATTGGTTTGTTTAACATATCCTTTATAGTTTGATTTTATCTTTCTACAACTGCCTGACCTGTATGATTGTTTGGTATACCTGTAATATGCTTTATATTATTATAAGCAAAAAACTGTTTTATTTTCTTAGAGACATATGCTGGACCATTATCTGTCTTTATTTGTGCAGATATACCCATGATGGCCATAACTTCTAATAAATGTGTGATTACTGAAAAAAAATGTATAAACATTTATAAAAAGAGTTGCCCGTTAAGCAGGTAGAATCTAAGGTGTATTTTTTTCAGTATCTGTGTTCCGTCATTGAATCACACAGTATTTGTGAAGGCAGAAACCTGAAGCCCCAGGTCCGATGTTGGCAGCTGGACCCGGGAGAACATCTGCAGTTCTCGCTACAGACTGTACAGTACCGACGGGCTCGGGCTCCTGAAGTATTTGCTGCTTCCCATGTCAGTGTGGAAACTGTGCAGTAAAAACAGCAGCATTTGCTGCTTGTGTGAGCATTTGGGGTCAGTCCCTGGACGAAGGGACATAGCAAGCCAGAGGACCCTTGCTGGAGTGTGTGCTTGGATTTGAGGACCTGAGATGGAGTTAATCGCCTTTGTTTAGGTTTGAACAAAAAGATGCTGAAAGATAATGAAGTAAGCAAAAGCGCCCCCTCCCCCCTCCCCCACCACCATTGCAGTTTGGCTACGAATGCCTAGCATTTGAAGATGGTTTCCCCGAGAGGCTGTCATCCAAGCTTTTTAATTTGATTTTGAAAGCTGTGCTTTGTTGAATATTTGATGACACCGACTGCAGCTCTCTGCAGTGCCTCCTCCGTGAGTCCCTTCTGGCTCACGGAGCCTGTCGTTTTGGAGATTTCCAGGAGCTGATTTGATTCTCTGTGAGGGAGTAGCAAGAAGAAGCATTCCTATTCTAGTCAGTTTAGCAGGCCTGGGAGGGGGGGGGGTAGGGGGACGCTCACAATCCCCTACCTTCTAATAAAAATCCCAGTGGTCCTCTGTTGCATAGAGGGCCAGGAGCTATAGCTGTCCAGTGCCCCAGTGAGGGCTGTTCTGCTGAGTAATGTCTCCAGAGATGATGGTGAGGATATCCTTTGGTTTGCAGTGACTTTCCAACCTGATGGCTGCACTAGCCTGGGCATTCTCATCTTTAGGGCAGAGAAGTAAGGCCCACGGTGGTGTTGAGAGCATTCTCTAACACCGGAAGCCACTCTGTGGATCCACTGGAAAGAAAGTTTGCGTGTTCGGAGCCCATGATTGACAGCTGTAGGTTCTCAGCTACGTAGCTCTTAAAACAAAACACCCAAGCAGTCGCAACTGCTGCTGTTTCTGGATGCTGCCCCAGTCCACTGGACACACTGAAATGTTGGGAGACTCAGCAGAGATCAGGAAGGAGGGAGGCTGGATCCCACGGCTGGCACGGTGCACTTGGGAAAAGGCTTGTTTCTTGCATGGCTCACTCTGGAATACTCAATGTGGATGGAGCATGGGTGTGGGAGGACTGGGTAGGTGCAGGCTGAGGTGACTGCAGTCTTACTGGGCTGGTGATGTGCTTGCATTCCTGGGCGTGGGAATGGTGCTGTAAGAGGCTTGGGGGAGGATGCTTTAGGAGCCTCATGGTGCATCTTTCTTTGGGGTCCTTTATTTGACAGTTACTAACTTTACTGTTTTTTTTTATAATCATCCTGTAACTGTTAGAAATAATGTATCTTTATTTTTATTATTTAGAGATTTTTTTTTTTTTTTTGTTTTTTCAAGACAGGATTTCTCAGTAGCTATGGAGCCTGTCCTGGAACTCACTCTGTAGACCAGGTTGGCCTCGAACTCAGAGAGATTCTCCTGCGTCTACCTCCCGAGTGTGAAGATTAAGGGTGTGCATCACCTTCCCGGCAATTAATTAGAGAATTTCATGCCATGTACTTTGGATACATTCTCCTCTCCCAACTCCTCCCATAACCACCCTATTCACCTTCCCATCCCTTCCCACCCAACTTTGAGATTTCTTTTTCTCCCCCTGCTCTTCTTCTTTGTTCCCTCCCTCCCTCCTTCCTTTCTTTTTCTCTCTTCCCTTCAGTCCAGTTTGTCGTCTAGCTAGTCTTGGGGTGCAGTCCCTGCCCTGGTGTGAGGTTCATTTTCCAGGGGTCCCATCATTAAAGAAAACCGTCAGTAAGTTGAGCATCCAAACTGCCCAGGCCCCCCCAAAGCCAGCACGTGCAGTAGGATCAAAAACCCATTGCCATTGTTCTTGAGTT
>NW_004949100.1:20596624-20597900 GCF_000317375.1 Microtus ochrogaster | reverse complement strand
TGGGGGGCGGTGGCGAGGAGGAGGCGGAAATCCTCAATAAATAAATAAATTAAAAAAAAAAAAGAAAACCGTCTCTCCCTTTCTCAGCAGCTGTGAAATGCCAGCAGCCTCTCAGCCCATGGTAGAATATTGTACTGTTACTTCTTAAGAGATTTCTTTTGTGTTTGATGCTGATAGGTCTCCAAGCCTTCAGTCCCTTCTCTTCAGAGAATAATCCCTGCTTCCTGAGGATGGAAGCAAAAAAAAAAAAAATGAGTCTATCCTATAATATGTGAATTATAGTTTTGGTGAAAAACGTTTTGAGGCTATAGCTGAAGTATTTGAGATTATGCTTGTATTCCTCTCTGTTCAGAGGCATATAACAAGCTAACTGGTTTTAGTTGGAGAGTGGGCCTGGTGCTGGAGGACATGAGATGAAGTTATTTTGTCTTCCCATGCTCATCGGGTCCCCTGCTCTGTGCTTGGTGGGTGGACTACTTACCATGAGATGCACTCACTGCTCCCAACTTCTGCTAATTTCACATGTGAATAAGGAGAGCGAGCTAGTCAGTTCTACCTGGGTGATCTGCCTGGCTGGGAGACCTGAGCACTGACCAGAGATTTTTTTTTTATTTCATTTTGAATGGGAAGGATGTTTGTTTAAACTCAGAAGAAACATTTTGTTTCCAGCGGGGAGACACCTGAGGACATGGGGTGGTCAACCTCACTTTTGCTTCACTTTCTTAACCAACCAGGAAGTAAAAGAGCTGCTTACATGTCGCAATGAAGTTGCCTTCACTCTTCTATTTCTATTGTTTGTCCTTCCATAAGAGTAGACACTTTCCTTTGGATCAGTCCTAGTGATTTCTCTTTATGTGGGCGGTGATAGAATGTGATACCTTTGATTAACACATTAAGACACTATTAAACTTTAGTTACTGTGAGTATGAATTTATTATTTTCTAAATGTCTCATTAGATTCTAATTAATTTTCCCACCTGGACAACAAAGACCATTTTTTTTTTTTTTGGGCTGATAGACTTGGGCTTAGACTGTGTGTGCATGCTGTTTTTCTGGGTGAAGTGTCAATTTCCTGCAGAACAAATGTGGTTGGGTGTGCCCTTTCACTTTGGTAAATGCTTAACAGACTTGTAATATTTGAAGTTAAAAAAAAAAATGGAGCCGGGCGGTGGTGGCGCACGCCTTTAATCCCAGCACTCGGGAGGCAGAGACAGGCGGATCTCTGTGAGTTCGAGACCAGCCTGGATCCCTGGAGCACAATAGCCAACCAGCCTAG
>NW_004949100.1:20584499-20596524 GCF_000317375.1 Microtus ochrogaster | reverse complement strand
AAATCTACTTGAAACTTTAGAAATGCTTTGGGTACCATTTGTAACTGAGTAGGTTACAGATACAATATGCAGTTTGGTAAAATGATAAGCTGGTTTGGTGAAACTGCATGCCACCAATGCTTGCACCCTTATCAGCTATTATACACCACATAAAAGTTGATATATAAGTGTTCCTCTGAGATTAGCTAGTTGGTGTTATTTGGCTAGGGTTTAGATACTGTTTTCATTCTTTTATTCGTGCATTGAGTTATTGCTGTATACATTCGTTATTCTGAACGGCGGGATTCAGCAATCAAAAAATAGAAAAGTGCTTCTCCCAGACTTTCCATGTGTTATCACTGTGTATGTATGCTGTGTGTGTGGTGAGGGGCTCACACATGTCAGAGTTACATGTGACAGAGAGGAGAACTTGCCGGAGTCAGTTCTCCCCTTCCACTGTGGGTTTCTGGGATTGAACTCGGGTCACCAGGTTCTCCCCCCCAAGCTCACACGGATTATGGATGAGAACTTGTAGGCGTCAGCCTCTGGCAGCAAAGCTCTCTGGGTCTCAACCACACAGTCTAGGTAGCCGCTCTGCTAGCAGAAGACAGGGAAGCAATGATAAAATGTGGTGAGATTAACAGAAGCAACCTCAGACTTTACAAGAATATGACATCTGTTTCATCTTGCCCTCATGACTAGTCTCTAGCAATCTGTATGATAAACTGGACATGAAAAGTGTGCCTGTACTTCCAGCACTCAGGCGGCTGAGACATGAAGGACGTGAGTTCAAGGATGACCTGGGTTATATTGTGATACCTTGTCTTTCAGAATTTTTTTTTTTACAGGATTACATGTTTGTTAAGATACTTCTGATGGCACAGGGCCTGGTGAAACAAAAGGGGGCTACTTCCACACATGGAGGAAACTCCCTCTCCCCTCAGATATCTGTTTTATTTTTCAGATGACATTATTTGGAAACATTAACAATAATACAAAGTATTAACAAATGTAAACAATGAAAATACATTTAGAGAATGGAATTTTATATTAACTAACATGACCACAATTTACCTGATATGCAGGTAAATATGAATAATTCCTCTGTACTGTGGCCTCTTGATCAGAATAGACTGACCGATTCTTTTATAAGGTCTTTGCAGCAAGAAGAGGAATTAGGATTCTATTTCCTAATGTTTCTATTTTTCACATACTTACACATACACACACACACTTACTCACTCTCTCTCACACACACACAAACACTAAAAAGGTGGGGGTGGGGGTATCTCCTTGACTTACTTGACAAAATAAAAAATAGTTTACATAGAGGAAAGGGACAGAGAGAAATATACAATGATCCTTGCAGTTATTACATGATGGATTAAAGCAATATGCAAAGAGAAAATGGTGGCTTTGTTGACAGGTAGCTTTGTCTTTGTTTACTTTTTTAACAAATGCAAAGACTATCAAAGAACTAAGAAGTGCATTTTGTGTTTGAAGAAGCCCAAGCCTTCATGTTATCTTGGGTCCTTGGTAGTGACTGCAACTTTCCTAGGTTTTCATGATCCCATCAGTAGCATCTCTCAAAAAGGTAAACCCTTCTTTTGTTATGAAATACAACTTACCATTTCTGTATGCATTTATTTAGTAATCTCATATTCATTTATAATTCTTAATCTTACCTAATCAGTCAGGTAAAGGACTGCAGCTGACATCAGGAACCACACAGAGTCCTGTGTATCTACCTCTGGCTGCAATTGATTTTTGCATTTTGCAGTGCTGGAAATTGAACCCATGTTCCATAGCATGCTACCCGTGTGCTTGGTACCACAGAGCTACAGACTCAGCTGAGTTTTGTACTTTGTTCTGGCTATATAATGTGACAATAATGCACATAAGAAGTTCCAGAAATAATGGGTATTTTTAAAATATAACTGGGTGTGGCTGGAGAGATGGCTTTGTGATTAAGAGGAGCTCCTCTGAAGGACTCAGGTTCAAATCCTAGCACTAATATGGTGGTTCACAACTGCCTGTACATCTAGTCTCTGGGATCTGAGACCCTCTTCTGGCCTCTGAGAGCACCGGACATGCATGTGGTGCACAGATATACTTCCAGGAAAAAAAAAACACCTATATATAAAAAAATAACACACACACACAGAGGGAGAGAGGGAGAGAGGGAGAGAGAGAGAGAGGGAGAGAGGGAGAGAGGGAGTTAGGGAGAGAGAGAGAGAGAGAGAGAGCGAGAGAGCGCTCCTTCTTGGAGTTTGAAATTAAAGTAAATCTAGAGATGCAAAGTTTTGGACAATTGAGGTGGCACCTGACTGTAATTCGAGCACTTGGGAGACAGAAGCAGGAGAATTACAAGTTTAACATCAGCCCGGGCTACTTTGTGAATTCTAAGCCAATTCTGGTCATACGAAGTATTTCCCAGATGCATGGAGGCTGTGTGGATGGCTTGTTGCAGTCAGGCCTGTGCTGTGGAGGTGGTGGAGGAAGCAAAGGCTGCAGACACAGCCTGGCTGTGTTCAGCAGAGGTTCTGGAGAGCAGAATCCGTGTAGGCGTCGGGCCGTGTGGCAGTGGGGGTGGAGAGGTGGTGGAGGTGTGTGCACAACACCATCGATTCTCCATCTGTGTTCTGAGTAGTTTTCATTCTTGGAGGTTCCAGAAGGTATTGATTGTGGTGCAGAGGAGATGGAGGCAGATGGTCAGGTTTTTCTTGAGCACCAGTCCTTCCTTCATGAAGAAGAGGTCTTAAAATACTTGGCTTTGAAATGTCAGCAGCAATCTGAAAGATGACATGCAGTAATTGCCAAGGAGTAGGGCGGACATCGAGCTATCTGGAAACAGGAGCCCTTCTTATTTCAAACCCTGTTCACTGACTGCCTATGGAAATCCCTCACTACTGGGTTGCATTCCCACCTCCAGAATGCCCAGATTACATGTAGGCATGTGGCATCACCACACCCAGTTCATGAAGAACTGAGGACTGCATCCTTGTGCATGCAACCCTGGCAAGCACTCTGCCTTCTAAGCCACATCGCCAGCCCTTCACTGCTTTCTAGAATGCATGGCAGGTACCTCCAGAGTTTGCTCGGGTTCCCAGGCTGGCAGAGCTATGATTTATTGTCTCCCTTCCCATTTCTCACCTCCTTTCCTGTGTGCTCGAGCTCCCATTTCAGTGCCAAGGCCAGCCTTATTGTTGAGAGTTCAACACATGCATTGTCAAAAATAATTGTGGGGACAAAAGGGAGACTCTGAGCTCCTCTGAGCCTTGTTGCTGCCTATCTGATTTCACCCTGATGCTCGGATGGTGCGGTGCAGTTCTTCAGAATGGACCGCAGCAGATCCCTGTGTTCTTGTCCTAAAGCTACAGAGTTTTGTACCACACCGTGAGTAACATGCATTTGCTTCCCAAGCAGGAGAGGGATTACGAAGGCCTGCAAATGCATATAGTTCCTTTGCTGGAATAGCAAGGCTGTTGTTACTCGTGGCTTTTCCTGTTTGGTTCCCAGGAGGCTAAAAGCACATGTGCAGTCTCTCCTTGGCGGTGCCTTTAAAAATACTTAACACTTTCGAACGAGAGTGGCAAATTAATTGGCGTGCCTGGCTTCCACGATGGCCCCTCTCACCAGTACTCTGTGGGCAAAATTAAATTACAGCTTAATTCTTTCTGTTAGGAAGAACACTTTCCCTTTAACCAGGTTCTTAATATGTAGTTATAAAAGGTGGATTTAATTAGTGAGCTTTTTCACTAGGCTTTGGATTTTGCTTGCTGCTGGGGGAGCTCTTTGTGCCTCCTAGTTCTAAGTCCTGGCGGATGCCTCTCTCGTTGGGTTAGATACTTTTATGTTGATGTGAACAAATACTTACCAGGCAAGTAAGGAGGAGAAGCTTATTTTGACTTGTCTGTTTAAGGGGATACATTTTATCCCTACAGGGCACTCCTCAAGGCTGTAGTTCCTCTTGTAGCTGTGGGAACTTGTTTTTTATATCTTGGTGTGTCAGGAAGCTGTCAGGGCTTGACAGAAAGCAGGGCCTGGGCTGTAACTTTCAAGGTTCAGTCCTAGCAGTTCACTGTCGCCTGTTTGGCAGTACCTCTCAAAGATTCCACAATCTTTCAAATAGCGCCACCCAGTGAGGAACAAGTGTTCAGCCACTGGTGCCTGTGGGGGACATTTTACATTCAAATTAAAATTATTATTATCATGGGAACAGTCTGCAAAACATTACCACCTTGGAAGACATCAATGTGTCATTTCTAGAGCCTCGGAAATGGATGCAGACCCCTGCACATGCAGGCTGAAGAACCTCTCCTTTAAAACTGTTACCTTTCATTTCCACTACCTGTTTTGATTTTTGCCTTTTAGGGAGGAAGCTCACATTTCCAGTGTCATGCAGTAGGACAGAGAGCATGGTTTTATTAGGAGAGGAAGGGAGAATGGCAAGCACCAAGGACACCCTCCCCAGTGTGTCTAAACCTTCTGTCCTTGCATGCTTCCTGCAAATTCTGTTTTAATGATATTTCCCCATCTTAAACATTTGTACAGTGGTGGATCTATGAGTAACTGTGGTGCCATTTTGATCTGAATGAGACTGTGGTCTCTGAGGTTCTGGGGGTGGAAGAATTGATACTTGGAGTCAGGCTTTCCTTTTGCTGGGAGAGTTGTTTGTGTGGTGCCATGCATAAGATTCAGAGTGATGGATGGCTTTGATCAAATATGCAGGATGCAAAATGCCAGAACCTACATCTAGAAGGATCCCAGCAAAAAGCTTGCAATATGAATTCTTGTTCACTGTTGATTATTGTTATCATGGTTTAGCCAATTTATGCTCACAATTACTCTGTGAAAGTGATTGCCATCATCGTCATCATCATCATCACCACCATCACCACCACCACCGCCACTCTTAAGGAATTATTGCTCTGACATTTCAGTTATGAAAAAGCAGGTCAGAAAGATTAATATACAACCAGACGACTGATGGTGATGTTGTAGATAAAGAAACTGCTCTTTTATCTGCAGTGTTTTCTATCTGGACAGGGCTAGACGTAGATCTGAATTGGAGTGTGCTCTCGGCTTTGGGCATGTCTTGTTTCATAGCTAACCCCTTCCCCTGGGTTTGAAATATAAGACAGTGGATTTCAGTCTTAGCATTGCTGCTCATTATCAGTGTGACTTGATAAGCTACATCACCAGCCCTGTTTGCCTGTTTTCTGTTACGATAACGGAGCACCAGATTGGGTAATTTATAAAGAAGTTGATGAGCATGGTGCTCACTTCTTGCCATCTGGTAAAGGCATTTCTTCTGGTTTATGGTATGGTAGAGGGTCCACACGGGGAGACAGAAAACTTGCTTTTATAACAGTATTTTTGCCGCAGTCATGCATCAGTCCAGGAATTCACCAGTCAATCATGAGAGCAGAGCTCTTCTGAATGATCCAACTCTCAACTACTCCACGTGGTGCTTCTCCTTACTACATCACAAGCTTTTCTGCCTTTGTTTGTCAGCAGTGACAGCATCTGACCCACTTCACTGGCCTGGAGAAGACCATAGGGGATGTGTGTGCAGCCTCAGAAGTGCACCTGGGAGAGCGGCTAGAGCGGCTGGGTCAGATGGCGATCACCTTTCATCCTGGGCTGACTGGTCTTCCTGACAAACAGATTTCCACAGAAGTGGGTGGGGACATATGTGTGTGTATGCATCGTCACTGTGAACATCTGTCTGCACATGTGTACGAACAACTTTGATGTCTGTTCTTAACTGCCCTGCGGTAGCTGTTGAACTACAGGACAGAAGGATTTTCCTTCTGTTTGTTCTGGGCAATAAATGATGAAGTTGATTAAATAAAATAGTTTAATTAAAAACATAGCTTCAATGACACCTGACTATTCAACCTTATGAAACTTTCAGAAGTTTCAGTTCTTTTCATCCCATCTAGCTTAGCACTTAGGCAGAAGTATTTGTGGTTGTTTGAATAGGTACAGCCCCCATAGACTCATAGGTTTGAACACTTGGCCATAGAGAGTGACACTGTTAGGAGGTGTGGCCTTCGTGGAGTAGGTATGGCCTTGTTGGAGAAAGAGTGTCACTATGAAAGTGGGCTCCGAGGTCTCATATATGCTCAAGACACACGCAGTGGGACGGTTCACTTCCTGTTGCCTGTGTATCAAGACGTAGAACTCTCAACTCCTTCTCCAGCACAATGGCTGCCTATATATGCCAAACATGCCCCCCACCACAATGATAATGGGCTAAACATCTGACACTGTAAGCCAACCCCAAATAAATACTTTCCTTTATAACATTGCTGTGGTTACAGTGTCTCTTCACAGCAATAGAAACCCTAACTAAGACAGTATTTAATGGAGTGTTTTTATACTAAACAGTGGGACTTGGAGATGTATCTTCAGTCTTAATCCATCCTCACATTAGCGCGGAGGAAATAGCCGAGGTCTAATGATAGTAATGGAAGCTTGGCTGAGGATACTGCGTTTGATTCAGCTTCCTGTTTTGCCTAAGGCACACTTAGTCATTCTCTCCTAAGGCAGGTTCACGTCCCCTTACGTTTTACTTTTGTGTGTTTCTTGAGTACGCAATGTGTTTTGTTTGCCTTGTTTTTGAGACAGGGTCTTACTCTATAGCCGCGTCTGGTTTGGAGCTCTCAGAAATCCACCTGTCTCTGCCTCCCGAGTGCTGAGATTAAAGGTGTGCTCCCCCATGTCCAGCCCTATATAATGTATTTTTATTATGTTCCCCACAGTTCCCCCAACTCAGACTCCTCTCTGCCATACCCCCACTCTCTTTAGAACTTTGTGTCTTTAAAACAATGATCTACTGTAGATTAATCTAATTAGTGCTGCCCATAGGCTCATAGGTATAGGAGAATTCACTGGAGCACAGTCTACCAAGGTGGACGTCGGTTCCCCTGTCTGCAGCCATCCACTGCCAGCAGCCTTTCCTCACCCCTGCTGGAATTCTGACTGCTTGGTGCTTTGCAGGCCGTGTGCAGGCCATCACACCTCCTGGGAGATCCTCAGCATAGAGGCCCTGTCATGCCAGAAGACTTTGCCTCCTAGAAGTCCCGCCCAACTTCCAGTGCTTGTAATCTTCCTGCCCTCTCTTCCATGATGCTTTCTGTGAACCTTGGAAAAAAGGGTGCAATATAGATGTTTTGTTTAGGGTGTTTATGAATCCTCCCAGCTACAACTGACATGCTACCCTCGTCTTCTCCCTTTCTCTGCGTTCACTGTCACTCTTCATCCTGCCTGGTGCCACCTAGGGAATCTGGGGCTTGATTGCCATTTTCTGTATGGAACCTTCCCTGGTCTCACTTGCACCAGGAATAGATCCTGGTCCCACTGCGAGGGGTTCCACAAATAGACCAGGCTACAAAACTGTCACCCACATGCAGAGGGCCTGGTTCAGTCCCGTTCAGGATCGCCAGCTGTCTGTCTAGTGTCCACTAGCGCCTGCAAGTTCAGATCAGCTGTCTCTGTGGGTTTCCCCTTCTTGAACTTGACCTCCCTTGCTCATATAATCCCTACTCCCTCACTTCGACTGGACTCTTGTAGCTCATATGCTTGTAGCTCATATGCTTGGATATGGGGACTTTAAAAAAGTTGTATTAAATATTCAGGAGTGACTCCAGGATGGGGCTCCTTATAAATATTCCAGCAATGATACAAGATCAGAACTAGGTAATGTTGTGGAAGCACTGGTAAGGGAAAAGGGATCTGAGAGACTCAGGATTTACAAACAACCAAGTCCCTGCTTTATTCAGATTGATCAAGAAAGGCTAAACACCTGGGTGCTAACTGAGGTTTTTCTCTTTTCAGTCTTTGGAAATTTATTCTGTAGATTAGGTGTGTCATCATGGGTCAACTTTTATGATTGCGGAGCTTCAGCCTTGTTAATAATGTATAACCGCCTAATGAATCATGAGCTTATGCAGAACACTTGACTATGCAAATTTATAATACTCAGACACTAGAGGCTCAATTTTGTGTTTATCCAAAATTGTTCTGTCTTATTTGCTTCAGATTGCATGGTTATATTACATACTGAGGGATCTCTGTGTATCAGATTCTACTGAGATGGCATCCCTGAGGGTCTTGGCATTATATGTGAAACTTTTTCAATTCTTTTTATGTATTTTATAGGAGTATTTTATATATTTTAAAATAGCGGAAATGATGACTTTGACTCTGATGTTAGGGAAGTTGGGCTTGAGGTCATGTTCCTGTTTTTCTTTTCTTTTATCTTTTTGGGGACCAATAGAAGTTTTAGTGTTACTTTATACTTATAATCCTCAGATACATTTCTTCAAGAGGTGTTTTTGTGTGTCTGCCTACATACATACCCATGCCTGCCTGTGTATGTGTACCCGTAATGTGCTTGAAAAGTGGTCTTGGACCTTCCCCAAAGCAATGTACCTTATCCTCTCTGAGGAGTGGATGGGGTGGGGGGGTAGGTAGAGGGAATTGGAGGAGGGGAGGGCGTGGGAACTGGAATGATGTGTAAAATTAAAAAGGATAGTTTGTTTTCATTTAAAAAAAATGAAAGAAATAAATAAAAAAAAGAAAGTGGCTGAGTTGGGATTTCTCGGGCAGTGCTAAGAGGACCCGGTGGGTGTGAATTACAAGGATGTGCATTGCTATTCTTCAGCTCCTCTTGGTTTTGCAGCATGGGGAGTTGAACCTCGGACCTAAGATGTGCAATATCGTTGTTCTCCCACTGAGCTATGCCTTTATGCCTGCAACACCATTCTTAAATGCCCATGTTGTGTCTCGTATATAATTTTGAGTAGCTTAGGGGGCTTTGTAAGTATTTTGTGCTTTAATTTGCTCGATTTGCTCAGGTTGTTTGTAATTGGCTCCTGCAGGATAAAGTCAGCTGTCTGCTTCAGGATTGCAGGAAGGTTTTAGAAGATGTGACACAGTAAATCTGATCTTAAATACCCTCTGAAATACCATCAACATGTGAGTGGATAATGAACATGTGGAATATATACACAATGGACTTTTATTTGGTCATGAACAATTATATCATGTGAGATGGTAATATTTGCAGGAAAATGGTTGGAGACCATCATACAGAAGGAAAGAAGTCAGATTCAGTCAATCTGGTATGTTTTTTCTTATCATACAGAATCTACATTTAAACACACATAGACATATGTATGCTGTATAGGACTATCCTCCAAGCCAAACTGCTGCCATATTTATAAGCTGTGTTTCCTTGTAAAAGATCATTACAACTGGGCTTGTTGGCTGGTGACCTGCCCTTACAGGAGAGGTGGGAAGTGTCATGGAATCCTCACTCAGCTCCAGACACTCCCCTCAATCAGTTGCAGTTCTTCATGTAGCCTCAGTAAGGAACTTCAGGGAGAGGGCTGTGAGAGGAGAAGAGATTTAAAGGAAGGGGAGGGGCAAGAGATGAGAATGGAATATATGTGCCATGAAAGCAGAGTGGGAGACTATTTGGGGCAGGACAGAAGCCAACAAGAGTGGGGAGCAGGAAATGGAGGGTGAATAAAAGCAAGGTGTAATGATATATGTGTGAAAATGTTATATTATAATGAAACTCAATGCTCTGAAATGCTGGCTAAAGTCAATAGAAACACGAAAAGGAAGCATTGCATGTGTGTGCCTGTGCATGTTCACATACACACATGTACACATACACGCATGTACACACACATATGGGGTGGGGAGAAATTCAGATATTTAGAGCAATGTTATGGCTAAGTGAGAAGTCAATAATAAATTGAGAATGTATGAACATACCTCTGCAGTGCAGGAGCACGGCCAATGCTTGCACCTCCTCATGAGAACTTTTCTGATTTCAGTCTCTCCTTCCAAATAAATAGTCCCTGTCCTAGTTTCTCTGTCATTTACCCGTCTACCTAACCTAAATAGCATAAGATTTGTTTATGCCTGAACTTTAAAGTAATTTCCAATGCTTAGCAACTATTTTTTAAAATCAAACTTTGTTGATGCTTATAGCTTTAGATTCCTGAAGAAGAAGGACTCTCCTCCAGTAGTCAATACATATATACATACCACACATGCATATATGCACAGATACCATACATACACACATGCCTCACTCACACATCACACATGCCATACACACACACACACACACACACACACACACACACACACACACACACGAAAGAGTTCAAATGGAGTTACCTTGTTTGGGTGGGATAATGACCTCTCCCAGATGCCATAAGTTCTCAAATAAAAAGCTCAGTACCAAGTGTGGGTTACCTCCTTTTGAGCTGTCAGTGCCCCCTCCTTCCGCAAACAATACTGGTTACCGCTATTGCTCTAAGTAATTTAAAATTTACCAAAAGTTTTACTATAAATCTTGGGGTTCTTAATACACCAAGAATTTCATTTTCTGAATACAGTATGGCATGAGAAGATGTCTTTAATATTTTTTCAAAGTACTTCTCACCTGCTGCCCTTGCACTATACGCTGGATGACTGTACTTTCCCATTACTGTCTTCATGATATGTGTGTTTCCGAGCCTATGTCTGCGCTGTCTCTCTCCTGACTGAATTATTACAGCTATTACAAGTGTGGTGTCTTTTAGAACTCTCCTTGCTCTTCATGACCATCCTAATTAACACACTTTATCTGCGCTGCCTGACTGTGCTCCAGAGAAGAAACAAGACTGTGGTCTTGGCATTGCCTGTGTTCATCTTCAGAGATGTTTCAGCTATCAGGAGACACTGTTGGAACAGATTGGTCTCCTCGTGAAGCTAATTACATTGGTTGACCTCTGCCTTTGTCATTATGATGCCTTCTGAAGCTATGATCCTGAAGCTAGGGTTAGACTGGGCTGTGGTTTCCCCAGTAAGCTCTTTGTATTCAGGAGAGTAGAAAGACCCTCAGAAGTTCTTGAGATGGCCCAAGAAGAGAAGAATCAAGAAGAGAGCTCACACTTCCTGATGCCAGTGAGCCCAATGACTTCTTACACCCTTTATTTGTGTTACCTCATTTAACTTCCCCATGTCTCCAAGATGGGAATCTTTGTTGCTGTCATGCTGTCTTGTGTGGACTGTGACACCCACTATTTTTTCAGCTGTACATTGCCGATGCTGTTCTTGGACTCACCACAGAGTGATGGATGTTTGAGATGAGGACCACTCTGCATACTGGATAGCAGTGTTACACCAGGCAGGATGTGAGGATCTTTGGCCTCAACCAGTGGTTGTCATGGTTTCAGCAGAGCTCTGTCTAGGTATGGAATTCATTTCCTTAGGTTGACTAAGGAAAGGAGTTAGCATTCCCTTGGTATGCCTTCATACATACAAGTACAAACTACCCGAGTGTTTTTCTGACTGAATTTTAGGTCTGTGACACAGAAGTGCTACAGCTTTCAATTGCAGGGGTGGTCTTTCTATTTTCAAATTTATTTTTAACTCTTTGACAGCTTCCTACATGTATATAATAAACTCAAGTCATTTTTGTACCCCATGCCCCCTCTCTCCTACCTTTTCCTCCTGCTTAAGCTGCCACCTTCTTCTTTGTCTCATTCTTCTCCTCCTTACTTCTCCTTTTATTCATTTTTTTCTAAGTAGGATGTGTGTGACCCATTGAGTTTAATTATCTAGGAGTGTATTTTATGGGAGCCCAAGCCAGCTGTACCATGCTCTTATCTTCTGTGGTAAGTCACAGGTAAATGAAAAAGAAGTACAGGTCACCAGTGAGAAATATAGGTTGGGAGCTAGAGCCCAGGACCATGTTTTGAAGGGGATTCTCTGTTCCAGTAGCCAGGAAAGGTGGACTGTTGGTGAAGTGGGTGAGCAGGGCACAGGTGATACACATACCTGTCACCAGCTCCCCTCCATATTCTGCTTTGGATGCTGGGCTGCTCTAGGCAGTCTGCAGCACACAAATCTTCTCTGACTTTGGACTTTGATTTCTCTCTATTTCTCTCTGGCAACTGACCCTCTCCTTCCTTCATTGCCAATGCACAGTGCTCACCCTCCTCCATTACTGAAGCACACTGCTCTCCTTCCT
>NW_004949100.1:20578181-20582191 GCF_000317375.1 Microtus ochrogaster | reverse complement strand
GTAGACCAGGCTGGTCTCGAACTCACAGAGATCCGCCTGCCTCTGCCTCCCGAGTGCTGGGATTAAAGGCGTGCGCCACCATCACCCGGCTTTTTGAAGGCACCTTTATCCATTGCCTTAACCATCGTCACAAGACTAAGATGAAAATATCAATGCTCTATCATGTAGTGTAGGAAGGTCAAGGCATTTTCTCAGTGTCAAGGTCCTGGCGAATGGTGGGCTCTGTAACTCAGCCTGGGATCTCTGCAGAGGTCTCTTGGCATCTCCACACGGGGCTCTGGACTTATTCAGGAGACATCAGAGCTCCCGAATGTGTGTCAGAGCAGGTGCTTTCCATGTTGCAGCCAAGTTGGGGGCAGTTGGAGGCTTGTGTATCATCTAAGCTGGCTCTAGAATGCCACAACTCCAATACTAAAGTAACTAAGCCAGCAGTTGCCTTGCAGAAATGACACTGCACAGTCATTGCCAGATAGAACGACAGATCTAATAAACATGAAACATGGACGTAAAGTAGTGGTGTGTGCCGAGGGGGTACAAAACTGGCTGGCATGGCTTGATATGGTCTAACTAGGAAGATTAGTTGAGAGATAATTGTATTTAAATTTGGAATTCTCCTAATTTGTTGATATTTTTGTCATGACGAGTCCAGAAGGACCAGGACCAGAATCTAGCCAACCAAAAAATCCACAACTTGTCATGATCAGCTCTTGGTGCACGTTAAACTGAATTGTATTCTGGTTGCAGGCAGCTTCGAGTGGTAGGCACAGCCTACTTTGTCTACATCTATTTGTCTGTCTGTCTATCTATCTATCTGTCGCCTATCTTCCTCCTCCTTCCTCTCTTTCTCTTTCTAGTTTTGTCTTGAGATCCTCGGGAGATAACTGCATGTTTTACAGTGCACAGATCCCTATCCTTTAGGTTGTTGGGGCTTTGAATTTCCAAATTGCTGACTCACTTGGGAATTAAGATGCAATATGACATTGTCCTCAGCTGTGGGATAAACACAAAGACTTATGGAAACTCATTAGTATCAGCTGACCTCATTAAAAATCCTTCCTTCCCTTTGTGCCTGTTCCCTTATAACTGGATTTGGGGCCACGACAAGACAGAGATGTAAAAGGGAACAAAGGAAGAGGCAGAGTATTAGGTCCATGTTCAGGAAAGAAAGGTCATTTTGTGTCTTGATTAGTATCATTCACAACTATGACATCTTTGCTTTCTCCAAGTTCTCTGGACCTCGTTGCTCTACTCAGTCTTCATCCTCACCATCAGAGAGTTCCTTTTTTGCTAACCTGATCATGTCATAGTAACATTGAAATACATGCTCCGTACTTGGTCTCCCCAGTGACTCCATGCCCACATCTTTCCTAAACCAGTGTCTGAAGGCCACCTGTGGCTGCTAACTGGCAACTCCCAAGGCCTGGTTGCCATTCTCCACCCGCAGGCTTCTTGGAGTGTGCACCCCACTCCCTTGCTCTTCCCTCATCCATCCCTGTAACAGACCTTCCTCAGTCAGTTTTCACACTTGGGGGGACTCAAGAGGGTTATGAGTTTGGGGCTCATCTGGGGTACACAGCCGAGGACCTCAGAGCTTTTACTAACGCTCCACCAAATACACTGCCTCTTCCTCTGTTGCCTTTTAACACCTCTGCCCTGTCTTGGCTCAAATCCCAGTTATGAGAGAACAGGGGACGAAAGGAAGGAAGGATTTTTAATGAGGTCAGCTGATGCTAGTGAAAGTTTCCATAAGTCTCTGAGTTTATCCCACAACTGAAGACAACTTCATATTGCGACTCCACGCCTGGGTGAGTCAGCAGTTTGGAAAGCCAAAACCCCAACTACATAAAAGGTGGGGATCCATACACTGTAGAAGTTTGAGGTTAAATTGATCAGGATTGAGGGCACATCATATGTTGCCGTAGGAAGCTTTCTGTCCCTCTGCCACTTTCCTGGAGAGCCCACCTTTACATCAGAGTGCAGCTCTGGGTGAATGGGTACTGGGAAGATGGCTGAAGTTTGGAGCTGGTCCTGCGATCCTGCCTGGCAGCACCTTTGTCTTGGGGACCATACTGTGGGGAAAGCCCAGGTCTAAGCTGGATTTGGGGGCCACAAAGATGGAAGCTGGTGATGAGACCAGAGGAGGTGGCAGGCATGGGGAGCCCAGGAAACGTGGCCCATGCGGCTGCTGCCTCAGGAGGATGGAAGCTCCTGACCTCTCCCAATTAAGAGATGAGAAGATGCTGACTCTGCTGTGCCTTCACCTCATCCTGTAACTTTCAGGCTTGCTCAAATTATGGGATACAATTTACAAGAAAAGGAAAGAAGGACTTTCCAGGAACCATAAATAACTACCATTAAAGCTTAATTTAATCAAGGATGCATTTCTTCTTCAGAGAATTACGTAACTTGTTTTTGATAACTAATAGGCACTGTCGCAGGACTCATACGTTCTTGGCAGAATAAATCATCTCTGACAAAAGCACTGCTTATGTGGTCTGCTTTTATTCAAACCTTATATAATGGTAAGCTTCAGTTTTCACTGAGGTAGTGTGTCAACAGGAGGGGGTTTATAAATAATCTACAGAGTCTGCAGCCCCTGTTGTATGTTAATATTTCCCATGTGGTGATGCTTACACTGTTTTCTTGCATGATAAATATATTTGCTTGTTTGCTTCCTCCCCCTCCCTCCCTCCCTCCCTCCCCTCCTCCTTTCCTTACCTCCCTTCCTTTCTTCTTTCCATAACTTTCTATGCTCCTACTGAAAAGTGGTGTTGATTTCTTCTCTTTGGTTGTACTGAAGGATTTTGGTCCCTGTAGAGAATTTTGAGTTCTGAAGCTGTTAGACTGACACAGTTAAACATCACAGTCAGAAGGCATTGAGATCTTGTTGCATTCTACAAAACTGCCTTTAAATAAGTGTAGGTATGTTGTCTGTGTTTGTGTACACGTTCATGTGCACATGAATATGAATGTTACTGTTGGGAATCCTAAAATATTCTCTACTTTATTTTCTTTTCGTTAAATCTGGAGCTCCCTATTTAGACTAGACTGGCTGACCTGTGAGCTGCAGAGGTCCTCCGGTCTCTCCCCAGCAACAGTCCTGGAGTTACAGATATGCACTACACCTGGATTTCACCTAGACACTAGGGATTTGAACTCAGGCCCCCAGGTTAGTGCCGCAGGTGCCTTACTGATAAAGCCCTTTCCTCAGCCACCGTCTAACCAGAGCTCTCTGTCTTTATTCAGTGGACTTGACTTCATCCATCTCTGTTTCTAGTTCCATTACCTATGGTCTTTGGACTGACTTGTTTGGATGCAGAACGAGGGTCTTAGACTCTCTCTCTTTGCTCCTGCTTTCATTTAGATAACTAATGGCCGCCCATCAGATGTTCGTGTGGAGTGGGAAGCAGCCCGATGGAAGGCAGGAATCACCTCCTGAGAACTGTCTGTCTTCTGGGGACAGAAAGTGGTGGTTGTGTGGCTGTGAACCCCCAGGGTACAGGATTCCAGACACTTGAACCCCAGCAGGCATCCCCAAGGTTTTTCTGTGGCTTTGGTGCACCCAGCAGTGAGGCTACAGCATGGCCCCAGGGCAGCTCTCCCCTTGCAGTGTGCAGCCCCTGCTCCCTGTTCTTGGCTCAAGGGCCTGGCTGCCAATAGTTCATTGACAAACATCAGTCTCTGGGGCTGGGGTCCTAAATTTTTCAGTTTCAAGGGTAACAGAGCTGCTGCTGTTCAAGCCCTTAGGTGTCTTCAGCCTAGAGCTTACCAGTCCTTTGGGATATGAAGCCCTCTTACAGGAATCAATCCCACATCCTGATTCTTGATGGGATCTTGTCTTGGAGGGATTCATAGTAAGGAACTGGGAAAATACTTATTTTTTTTTCCTTTCTCTGTTCTGTTCACAGATAGAAACACTACCCTGGCAAAGGCCACCCTTTCTTTAGTCATTTAGATCAATTTGTCGTACAACCACTGCTTATGTTTGCATATTTCATATATATATGTAT
>NW_004949100.1:20574343-20578081 GCF_000317375.1 Microtus ochrogaster | reverse complement strand
TATATATGTGAAAGAAATAACCTGAAGTCTTAGGATAATAGCAAAGACTCTACATTTTACTGCCCCTCTGGGGGCTTTACTTTAACTCCACCCAACATGCATCTGGGGCTAAGTATCAAAGTGGCTTGATATTGTAAAGGTACAGTGACAGTCATTTACAGTTTGGGGCCAGATTCCTTGACTTGACAATTGTGTTTTTGCCACTTGGATTACCAAGATCCAAAACGATGTCTCCTGGGTCATTATGATGAGCCTTCTTCCTAATGGGGTAACAGAGACAGAGTGGGACCTGCTTGCATAAGTGGCCCCATCACTGGGAAGCCAAGTACAGGCTGTCCTTCCCTCATGTCCCCAGAAACCCCATCATCTTGATTTACTGTAGAATACAGGGAAAAAGAACGACTTCCCTGTGGCTGTGAGTGGAGGCAGAGCCTGCAGTAAGTTCTCAGCAGCTGGGTGTGTTTGTGTCAAGCTGCTGCAGAGCTGGTAGTTTGCACAGAAAGCTGCCCACTTGGAGAGGCTTCCCAAGGGCCTTGCTGGGCAGGCCATGCCTCCGTCCACTGCGGAATCTTTAGAAGAGGAGGCTTGGAGATAGAAGAGCTCCGTGGACGGGTGCCTGCATGCAAAGGGGCTCAGCTCTCTGCCAGTTCCCCGAGTGAGAGGCAGACTTGGCTGCAGCCTGACTCTTGCTGAGCTCCCGGAGTGATGGGGGGGGGGAGCTGGCCAGCACCCCCACTTCCCACATTTGGATTAGAGATGCAGTAAAAGCCCAGTGGGGACAGAGTCACATAACTTTCCAATCCCTAAATTGTTCTCTGGACAGTAAGCAGATGGCTACATCATACCACGTTCTGTGGCCTGAGAGATTTGAGTGTTATTTTAAGAACTCAAAGCTCTCTCCAGACTACACCTCTATTACAGCAGACGTCCCCCAGTATGTGAGGGTTAGTTAGAGTTTGTTTTTGAGCTGTTATTGTCTTACACCTCTACGCAGTGTGACTCATTGTGCGTAGTTCTAAACGGTGTCCTCCCCATTCCTGTCCCTCTTTATTCATGTATGTGTGTATACACACCTATGTGGAGGCTGGAGGAAACCCTTGGGTGTCTTCACCAGCTTCTGTCTCCCCTTTTCTGTTTGTATTTTTACAGCCAGGGTCTTTCACTTGCTTGGGCCTGTGAAGTGGATTCCCATTTTTACACCCCCCCCACCCTAGTGTGGGATTATACCTGTTCCACCATGCCTGTCTTTCTAGCATAGGTCCTGGTGATCAAACTCTGCTTCTCATGTCATGTGACAAGCCCTTTACCAGCTGCGCTCTCTCCCTAACCTCTGCTTTCTTCTCAGACTTGAATTTGTTCCTCAGATGGCTAAACCTGTAGACAGTTGATGGGATTGTAATATCTCATGATTGAGCAGCCAGTTTGGAGGAGACAGCTGATGTTGCTCTAGGAATTCTGTTCGCGGGGAAGGATCATGACCATGGCCGTGACTGTGGCCGCGCCCACGAGCGCCTGGCATAGTTTTGTTAGGGGAACTATGCCAGGCGCTCGTGGGCACGGCCACAGTCATGTATGTGAGAGCAAGTGCCTAGCAAGGCAGAAGAGAGCATAATATCCACTGAAATTGGAGTTAAAGGCAGTTCTGAGCCATCTGATGTGGATGCTAGGAACCAAACTTGGGTCCTCTGCAAGAACAGTGTGAGCTCTGAACCACTGGGCCACCTCTTCAGTCCCAACTCTGTTAGATTTTGTCAAACAAAACTGTTGACCAAACTTAGCAAGAAGAGTGAACTGTTGGCTGTAAAACATTTCTCTGGTTGCAGAATGACCTTGTTGCCAATTGTGAATTATAGTTGAAACTGTAAGAGACAGCACCATCAAGTGTCATGTCGCAGTCCAGAGACAGGTTGTCTCTAGCTTTAAGAGATGAAAACAGGGGAAGAATAGAGGGCTTAGTAACCACTTACTGTGCACCATGAACACTGGAGTTCATATCCCAGCATGCCTGGAATGAGCCAGGAATCCTGGGCATACTGAAACACTAGTTTCAGGGTGATGGAGACAAGAGGATCCCTGGGGCTCACTGGCTTCCAGCCTCGTTGAGAAAACACAAGCTCCAGATTCAGAGAGAGACTGTGACTCTAGAGTTGGTGGGAAGTGATGGGGAGGACACTCTACGCCCTCTTCTGGACCCTGGGTGCACACACAGGTGTGCATACACATGTACTTACACTCACATAAATTAATATTTAAAAATAATGAAAAGGATACCGTGTTGGGGAGTATGAAGACTGAGTATTCATTATTCTCATTTACAAGGGCTCATATAAAATAAAATCCCCTAATAAACAAGTTCTCATGTCATATGACCATTGCAAATATTTTGTAGCATTGGAACCAGGTGATGAAAGTGCCCTGATTATTGCTGCAGTTGTTTGTCCTAGATGAATAACGTTCTCTTCATTTTGGGTCAGGTCCCTTAAGTGAGAATGGGTAGGTTTGTCCAAATCCTTAATTAGCCATGATAATACCTGATTTGATTTCTCAGCAATATTATCACCTGCAGTGAGGTAGGTAGAGTGGAGTTTTAGGATAATAGTGTAAAGAGAGTCTACATTCAGGAGAGTCATGTGGCGTGCTCAAGGATGGGTGACATGCATGGACAGAGCCATGAGGTGACCCCATGTCTCATAGGTACAGTAGCCCATGTAGTCCCTGAACAAAATTGTTTGACGGTTTTTAGTATGCTATCATTAAACTTCATATTCTCTGAATTTGCTTCCAAAAGAGAAATTACACATTCAGTCACCACACCAGCTTGGTCTTGGGCACTGCTCTAACCCAGGAACCAAGAGATCATGGGAAACATTCGTCATCTCCAAGTTCAAGAAAGGAAGTGAGGCTGCAGGAGAGCATGTCCCCTCCTCTAAGGTGGTCAGCATGACACAGCGAGTCTTGCTAAGGAAGGTTTGGTTTTCTTCATTCTCATTGTGCTTCTTCTTCTTCATCCTCCTCCTCCTCCTCTTCTTCCCTCCTCCTCTTCCTTTGTTTTTGTGACAGATTTTTCCCCTGTGTAACAGTCCTGGCTATCCTGGAACATGCTTTGTAGTCCAGACTGGCCTTGTCCTTAGAGATCCACCTGCTTCTGTCTCTCCAGCTCTGGGACTAAAGGCACGTGTCCCCACTACCTGGCTTCATTTTGCTTCTTGTAAGCATGCCTTCAGGTTCATCATGGAATAAATAGTCATTGGTGTACATTATTTGGGATAGTATTCTAGATAATGTATGCAATTAAGTTATTTGATGTTATTTGGGATCCAGGCATGAGGACAGGGTGAACCATTTTGTGCTCTGAGTTTGTCCCAATCGAAAGCCCATGGCCATGATGGCATGTGTTTGCAGTTTGCCAGACATTCCCTTCCTGGGGAATATTGGGGATAGTTTTGAATGACTCCATTGAACCTGACACTGTGATAATGTTCATTAAGTGGAATGAAACTGAGCAGTGGTCCCTCTATCACTCCCTGGACTGCTAAGCACCTGAGTGACGCTTTTGGGAAGACAATGGTCACATAAACTGCAGACGTATTTGGAGTGAGGTGTGTGTGTGTGTGTGTGTGTGTGTGTCTGTGTGTGAATCTGTGTAGCAGATGTATTTGGAGTGAGGTGTGTGTGTGTGTGTGTGTGAATCTGTGTAGCAGATGTATTTGGAGTGAGGTGTGTGTGTGTGTGTGTGTG
>NW_004949100.1:20569891-20574243 GCF_000317375.1 Microtus ochrogaster | reverse complement strand
AGCAGATGTATTTGGAGTGAGGTGTGTGTGTGTGTGTGTGTGTGTGTGTGTGAATCTGTGTAGCAGATGTATTTGGAGTGAGGTGTGTGTGTGTGAATCTGTGTAGCAGATGTATTTGGAGTGAGGTATGTGTGTGTGTGTGTGTGTGTGTGAATCTGTGTAGAGGCCAGAGGTTGATGTCTGGTGTCTTCTTCAGTTCTCTCCATCTTGTCTTTTGAGGCAGGATCTCTCAGTGAACCCGGAGCTTGTTGGCCAGGAAATCTGAAGCATCCCGTTTCTACCTCTCAGTGACTGGCTTTTTTTTCTATATGG
This sequence comes from Microtus ochrogaster, assembly GCF_000317375.1. Classification (NCBI taxonomy): domain Eukaryota; kingdom Metazoa; phylum Chordata; class Mammalia; order Rodentia; family Cricetidae; genus Microtus; species Microtus ochrogaster. Next base: position 20,573,931 of record NW_004949100.1, on the reverse strand, counting down.
AATTCATCCTCTATGAGAGAATGAAACTCAGGTCTTGATGCCTGCAAGGCAAACACTTTACCGAATAAGCTATCTTCCTAAGTTTTGGATCTCTTTTTAATGTAATTGATACTGCTTTATGTTTTGGAAATGCGGAAATGAGACACACATTTTTTCCTGGTGTCTTAACTGACAAATCCTTAGAAAGGCATGCAGCACATGATGAAAGAGAACTGTGGGCAGCAGGATTCTCACCAAGTTCAAGGGGAATGTGTGTGTTACATCTGCCACTCCTTTCTCACTGTGTTTGCAATGGCTTAGTGAAAAATGTCTTCTCATGAAGAGGAGGCTATTTTTCTCTCAAGTCACAAGGATCCTAACTGCCACCCCATCTCTAACTTTTCTTTTTTCTTCCAAATGGATGAAGTGGAATTTTTTTTGAGGTCTTCACATGCCTGTCATTGATAAGAGCACTTGAGAAAGAATCTTGCTTGGAATTATCGTTCATCTACAGTCTCAAGTCTTTGCATAAATGTAGTTAGTTTCTTCTTGTTTTGACTTTGACATAACTGCTTTTGAGTATGGGCATGATATTGTATTTCTTGGTGTGCACCGATTCTCCTTCTTCTCTGAGGCCTCGGTGGGGCTGGCTTGGTGGAACCTGGATTGGGAAGCCGGAGAAGAAAAGAGGTTTTGTGGCTATCCCAGGTCTACCAGACACAGAGACCCAATTACTGATGAAGTCTTTACTTCTGGGCTCTTAGTTACACGTATAACATACTATATAATATACACAGCGGAGACACAGGCCACAAGGTGTGTTTGGAAAAGTCTCTGAAATGACTATGTGGAAGGGAGGTATGGAACTACTGAGTGGTGATGGACTATTCAGGACAATGTAGGAGGACAGGGCCAGAGCATTAGGTAAACAGGTTCTGTGGTCCCATCATTAAGGCCAGTCTGATCTGGACTGTCTCTCAAGCAAGACTTTTTCTTAATTTCTGAGTCATGTGACTCTAGGCTGTGTCATGTTGACAATTAAAGCCAGCAAAGATAAGAGAATATCACAATAACATTACCAGGGTCATGACTTTGACCTGGGTAATGGATTACTGGCCCACAAAGCCTGTGATATTGAGATAGCTATTTGATAGCCAAGATGGCTACTAAGTAACTAATGGGTAGGAAGCCTATACAACGTGTACTCATTAGAGAATCAGCAGTTTGAAACATTTCAATGATTTGTTTCTGGTATTTATTTCCCATTTAGGGTTTTCAGAGCTCCATTGACAGCAGATAACTAAAACTATGGGAAATGAAACCAGGACTAAGGGGGAGAAGCTGTAACAAGTGTAACGGCTACTGCAACAGCAAAGGTAGCCGAGGAACAGCAGGGGAGCACTGGACTGAACTCTGTTTCCTCTAGGAATTCAGAAAGCCCCAGGGTTTTTTTTTTTTTTTTTTTTTTGTAGGAAAGGTAAACCTTTGTAAGCAGGAAGTGGGGTGAAGTTGGCGTGCCTGAAGAAGCACCTGATACCCGTTAGGCAATCAGTGCGTGTTTGCGGAGCTCTGAGTAGTCGCGCTAAGAGTTCTCCAGATCTCTGAGATGTTTCAAGTGATTACTCATGCGTGATTTTTTTAAATTTCATTTTTCAATATGTTTGGTTTTTCTATAGAAGTTTAAGAAGTTCATTCTACATCTTGTAAAGTATAAACTATAGAAAATATAGAAAAGTAGACTCTAGATCTTTAAATTAATGCTAGTGAAAATTAAGTCAACTAACATTTTTAGCACTTAAAGTCACCAGTGATAGAGTTTCAGGTGTCACATTCAGTCTCTTCTATACACTAGCTGGGAGTGTTCCCAAATCTTACATTTGCATGTGTATTTCATGTATTGAAGTATGGAGTTGTGGGTTAAATATCAGATTAGATGTCAGATGGGCATCGCTTCATTATGATCATTGTGTGATCTTGAGTTACACTACTGCTTCTTCAATCAAAGGGGGCTATTTGTGTTGTGTGGATTTGAAGAGTAAAAGAGAAAGCGCTTGTAAGGGCTACAGTAACTGTGAGCACTCGAGAAATGCTTCTGCTTAGGACTCTTCAATTGCACATGTTAAACGCAAAACAAAAATGAGCCCTTGGGCGAGTTTGCAGTAATTTCTCTTCAGCTCTGCATCTGCCTGGCAGGCTGTTGGAATCGTGTTCGGAGTTATGCATGACTTCTCCAGTCCCCAGTATAGCCTCTCCAGGGAAGTAGCAGTGCTTCACTATCCCTGAGAAATCTCCAAGTCAATGGCAGCTCGAGGAACATTATACTGCAAGAATGCTCAACATAAAGCTTCTAGTATGCTTTTCATGTTCTTGTCACAAATTGGCTTTGGTTGCATTTTAACTGCACTAAAAATTAGTTTGAAATTAAGAAAATTTTATTTTGGGGCAGCCTCTCATGTAGCTCAGGCTAGCCTCAAACTTGCTGTGTTACCAAGGATGACCTTGAACTCCTGATCCCTTGCCTCTGCCTTGTGAAAGCTTGAATTCCTGGCATGTTCCTCCATCATCGATCTCTGTTGTGCTGGCGATGGAATTCAGGACTTCACAAATGTTAGGCAAGCACTCTGCCTATTTGACACCCCCTCCCCAGACCCAGCAATGCTAGTTTAGGTAATCTGGGTAGAACAAAACACATGGGAATATACTCTAATGGCTTTATAATTGTAGTGTTGCCTTCATATATTTTATGGTTTGCCTTCTGTATTCATTATTCTATTGCCCTCCCCCCAATCTCTTAGCTAGGTAGAGTAGAACAAAAACTCATTCTCTAACCTAAAGTAGTAGCTTTATTCTATTAGTATTAATTTTAATTCTCTAACTGGTGTTGCTTCTGACATTTGATGGTAGCTTGTGGCCAGAGGGTCAGTTTTCTTTAGGATGTGGGCTGTGGTCAGTTGCCCATGCTCTGGTAAGTAGATGGCCTCCACACATGTGAAGAACAACACCGATAAGACTGAATGGACTATAATTATTTTTTAAGAGAAAATGAAGTTTGGAGGATGTGGTAGGGTATCTGAGAGGAATTAGAAGTGTGGGTAGATGTGATCTAATACTTCACTTACAAGCATAAAACTACAAAAATAAAAAAAAGTATCTTGGTTTCACTTTTCCTAATTACTTGCTGTATCCATTTGGATTTTCTTTGTGGAATTAACCTTATTTTTCTCCACGAATGGAATTTCTTGTTATTGATCTTCATCTGGTGATTTATATGTAAAGTCTGAAATTTATCAAGTTGCCATGTGGTTACATGTCTTTGTTGGCTGTAGGATGGGGGAGATCTGAAGAATGAAATAGGAATTGCGGACCATAGACTTCAGAATCAAGTACTATTTGAGTCTGAGGTCTATGACCTCACAAGGCTTTGGGTAATTTGAATCCAGAAAAATCTATATGGAAGAGAGGCTTTGGGGTGTATATTTTCTCATCTTTTAAAATTTTAGTTATTTTTTTCTTTGATAGTTTCATGCTTTCAATGAAATATGATCATATCCACCCCTCATTGCCTGCTAGATCTGCTCTTACATACCCACCTCTCTGTAGCAGCAGTCCGCTTGTTGGTTCCTGGCCGCTTAGCCCTGAAATAATCACACAGAAACTGTATTATTTAAATCACTGCTTGGCTGATTAGCTCTAGCTTCTTATTGGCTAACTCTTACATCTTAATTTAACCTATCTCCATTAATATGTGCATTACCATGATGTTGTGGCCTACCAGCAAAGTTTCAGCACGTTTGTCTCTGGCAGTGACTCCGTGGCTTCTCTCTGACTCCACCCTTCTTTTTCCCAGCATTCAGTTTAGTTTTCCCCACCTAGCTCTGTTCCCCTATAGCTCTGCTATAGGTCCAAAGCACTTCTTTTATTAACCAATGGTAATCACAGCATACAGAGGGAAATCTCAAATCACCTCTCAAAGTTGTGTCTTCTTCTTCTTCTTCTTCTTCTTCTTCTTCTTCTTCTTCTTCTTCTTCTTCTTCTTCTTCTTCTTCTTCTTCTTCTTCTTC
>NW_004949100.1:20567016-20569791 GCF_000317375.1 Microtus ochrogaster | reverse complement strand
TCCTCCTCCTCCTCCTCCTCCTCCTCTTCTTCTTCTTCTTCTTCTTCTTCTTCTTCTTCTTCTTCTTCTTCTTCTTTAAAATAATACACTAAGTCTTTTTAATGCTGCCTATAGGTGCAGGGGTGTGAACCATCCCATGGGCAGTATGTAAGAGGCTACACATTCCGGAGAAGCGACAGTACATCAGAATTACATCTACCCAAATTGGTGGATGTTTCTCATTTGGACTAGGATTTCAACAACCTTTAAAAAATTATTTATGTGTTTGCCATGTGTGTCTATGTGAGTGTATGCCCTGTGCATATGGGTACCTCTAGAGGGCTATTGTGTTTTGCAGACATTGGTACTGAGAATTGAACTTCTGTCCTCTGCAATAACAGCACATTCTCTTAATTGCTGAGCCATCTCTCCAGCCCTGAGATTTAACAGTTTTAATTGAATATAAGTTAATGCCATAGAAATTGTCAGATTAATCCAGTCAAGATTAACATGGCAGTGTGTTTTTTCCTCAGTGGTGAGAGACAGATGCATAGATCCTCAGGAATTCCCTGAAATTTTTAGGGACCTTGTTTCAAAACAAACTGGGATTTGCAGTTTTGATGCTGAGTAGAATTTCAGGACTAGATGGTACAGTGAAGTAGAATTGGAAATTTTATTAAGGATACTTTAATATAGGCTTATGCATGAGTGTTGAGAAAGAAGACAGTCCAAGGGAGGGGTAGTAGTTTCTTACGGAAGAGTAAGACATTAATTGTCTTGGCATCAGCTACATACACTCTTTTCTCTCAATCTCAAAAGGTTGCTAAGAAGCTTCTTTTGTTTTCTTTCTTGGTAAGAGAGATGTGTGAGGTGGCTCCAGAGCAGCCTTGGGTGGAGTGATAATCTGATAAACTAAACTCCGAGAAAAGCATCTCCTCCAGCCATAACCCTCACCAGCATTTCAATCAGTCATATGGGAGAAATCCCTTCAGGGTCCCTCAATTCATTCTTTCTATTGTTTCTGCCAGACCTCCCTGTGCGGCTTTTTATGACCTGGGGTAACATTTGTGGAAAGATGGTATTTTGAATGAGGAACATCAAGAATATTACTTTCTCAGTTCTGACAAAGCCTCTTTTAGTTAAGAATTCAAAGTGTGTGTGTGTGTGTGGGGGGGTGCTTAGGGAAGTGGCTTAGTTGACAAAATACTTGAGGCACTTGTTAGATGACCTGAGCAAGAAATCTGGGTGAAGCTTTATAAACTTAGAGTCCCAGTGTAGAGACTCAGAAGGCAGGAGTATCTTTGGTGATTGTTAGCTGGATATTCTAGCCAAATTGGTGAGCTCAGGTTCAGAGAGAGAGAGACAGAGAGAGAGACAGAGACAGAGAGAGACAGACAGAGAGAGACAGACAGAGACAGACAGACAGAGACACAGAGACAGACAGAGAGAGTCAGACACAGACACACACGCACACACACGCATGCACGCACGCACACACACATGTACACACCCTGCAAACTGAAAATGGCTGAGCCAAGACACGTTTGGGCTGTGTCATCTCTGCCTTCCTTGCTAGCAACTGAATGGAGGGAAATCAACCTGACTGGATGCTCATTCACTACTTCCTTAGTCCATTAGTGTCACTTTGAGGTCTTGACTCTGCCCTTGCTATTATTCAAGGTCTCATTTCACCGCAGAATTCAGCCCTGACAGCTGTCTTCTTCTTTCCCTAATCATTCTGGACAGACATGTTGACTTGTAGCATCTGATGAGATGCGCACTTGTCAACCTGGACTGAAATTGCTGAGAGTGTTCCTGTGAAGCCTCAGTTGTGTTTATCCACCTACCACAGGGAAATCGCCAGCAGATGTGTCACATCTTTCCTTAAAGACCTGATGTATGAGACATGCAATCAATCTTTAGATGATAGGTTTAGCACATATAATCATTTATGAAAGTCCCTTTTCAGAAATGGACATTAGAATTTTCCTTGCTTCACCTACCCCCATCTCCACCAACTATTGTCATCTCTGATGTTAGAAGGGTACATGTTTCCATGAGGAATCTTCTGTGGATAATATGCTTTTCAGATGGCCAAAGTGTCCCTCCTTTTGTGACTTGTCTGTGATGGTGGCACTGTAGGTTTTGATAATCCTGTACCGGCTGATGCTGTATGTCAGGGGATAGGCTAAAGGAAGCAGTACCCTCAGGTCAGTTTGATAACCGTCATTTTGTTCTGACTTATTTAAACTTATCTGCTGATTCTTGTTGACTGGTCTACCAGATGTCTAAAGGATAAGCTGTCACATAGATTGGATTTTCTGGGTTAATGGAAATACAACATAGAGACTGTCCACAGAGAAATTGGAGAGATGAGAACAGAATGAACAAAATCACAAAGGTAGGATTCTAAATGAGATGTTTTAAATGAGAAACATCCTCCATAGGGTCAGTTACTTGAACCCTTGGTCCCATTGGTGGCACTGTTTGAGGAGGTTGTGGAGTGTTTAGGATGCAGAGCCTTGCTGGAGCGAGTCCATCACTGTGGCGGGGTTGAGAATTTATACCCTCACCCCACTGAAGTCTGCTTGCTGTGCTTTCTTAATGTGGATAAGAGATGTGACGTCTTAGTTTTCTGTTCCTACCATCTGTTACCACGTCTTGCTTGCCATGATGGACTCACTCCCCGGAACTGTGAGCCAAAATCAGCTCTCACTTCTTTTTTTTTTTATTTTTTTTTATTTTTTTTTTTTGTTCTTCCTGTTCGAGTGCGCTGCAAGAGCAGTGCCTACTCCA
>NW_004949100.1:20551415-20566916 GCF_000317375.1 Microtus ochrogaster | reverse complement strand
TCAAGTCCCTCTCCCCCATCAGCCCGAAGAGCCATCAGGGCTCCCTGACCTGTGGGAAGTCCAAGGACCGCCCACCTCCATCCAGGATTAGTAAGTTGACAGCTCTCACTTCTATAGGTCATGGTTTTTATCTCAGCAATGGAAAAGTAACTGACACATGGATTTATGATATAGAGGAAAAGGTTGGTTGCAGGAAAACATACCCTGCCTATTAAAAATCTGTATTTGCTTGTAAACTTTTCAAGATCTACATATGCATGTTATGAGTATATTTTATGTCTGATGACACTTGCTTCTCATTTCTTTGTCAAACATTTTTTTTTATAAACTTAAAAAGTTATTACATTTATTTTGTGTGTATGTTTTTGTATTTGTGCATCATGGGCACACACACACGTGCGCACGCGCACACACACACACACACACACACACACACACACACACACCTGTTTATGTGAGTGTGATTAGGCCAGAGGTCAACCTTGAGTGTTATCCTTCCTCAGGTACCGTTTGTTTTGTTTTTATGAGATAGGTCCCTCTTTGGGAGGCACCTGAGACTTGCTGATTAGGTTATACTGGCTGGTAAATGGAATCCTCCTGTCTCAACATCCCCAGTGCTGGGATTCCATGAGTGCACCAGGAAACCCAACTTTTTGCATAGGGGTGAGATTGCCACTCACGTTCACAGAGGAAGCAGACAGCCAACTAAATCGCTTCTACAACTCGGGACTGAGGCTCTGAAAGGGAACCTCATGCAGCATTTGTCTCCTGCTGCCTTCCGCCTTCTATTCTGTCTTCTGCCAGGGGAAAATAGAGTAGGAACCTCTTCACTGGATAGGTACATGCTGATCTGGGTTTCCCAGCCTCTAGAAAGTGAGAACATAACTTTCTGTCACAGTAGCACACATTGAGACACAGCTAGTGGGACCACTGTGTTCTACACATTCCATCTTTTCCAGAGTTTCCCATAATGACAAAATGGTAATAGTTTCCTTGAGTTTTGTCTTAGACAGGCTCTTAGAAAACAGCCGAGGGCCTGTTAAGTTCCAGAGGAAGCAGAAGGGCTCAGATTTGCTCTAGGGAAGGCCTGTGTGAACATAGCCATTTGTACCATCTCAGTGGTCTGGTGCTAGGTTTGTGACTTATGGGAGAATCTCTTGCATTTGGACACATTTGCTCTGCTGCCAGTGCAAGCTTTGTGGAACTGTTTTTGTTTGGATGGTGAAGAATTGTGGAGTTATCTCTGGGATTGATTGAGATACAGACAAAACCAGGTGTCATTTCTCTGGGCTTCGCTGACTACACGGTTTATGGACAATAGTGAAAATTTGGAGTGTCTAAGACTTCATGCTAATGTGGATCTCTGACTGATTTCCTCCATTGAAACAGTGTCTATTGTACAAAATAAACACACTGAGATGCATAGGCAGGGAGGGAGCTGTCTTTTCAGACTGCTTGGAGAGGAGAGCTTTGAGCTAGAAGCGCTGAGTGGGTGCTTCCTAGGAGGCTTTTTGTCACACTTGTTTGAATGGTCTTGACTTTAGAAACACCATTTTCCTAGTTACCTTTAAATGCCAACCTGACACAGCCTAGGGTCCCTGGAGAAGGGGATCTCAAGGTATTGCCTAGCACAAAGTGGCTAATGGGTGCTATGTGATAGAATACCTTGATTGTTAATTGATAAGGAGAACCGAGCCCACTGTGGGTAGCACAATTCCCTGTGCTGTATAACTAGCTAAGCATGAGCCTGAACACGCCAGTAAGCCGTCTTCCTCCATGGTTTCTGCTTAAAATTCCTGCCCTAACTTTCTTCAATGATGGACTATGGTCCTGAAGTGTAAATTGAATAAACCTTTTCCCTACCACGTTGCTTTCAGTCAAAGAGTTTAATCATAACAACAGAAAGATAACTAGAACAGAAATTGTGTTGATTTGTTTTTGATTTTATTAATCGACAAACATCCCTATATTTGAGATGTACAGGTAACAGCCTACTATACACATAGATCATGAAGACTACCACAATGCAGACAATTAACATATTGTGCCCCACAGCGTAGTTAACTGTGCATGCAGGATGAAAACACAGAGTATCTACTGCTTCAATCAGTTTCAGTGCAATATAGCATCATTAATATGCTGCACATCATATCTTTAGAATATACTCCTCTCATGATGTATTTATAGGTTTTCACCTTTAGGTCAACATTTCCCCCTTTTCCCTGGCTTTCAACCTCTTGGGAACCCAAGAAGTGTTGGCTTCTGTATGTATGGATGTCTTTACTTGGGTTCATCCTCCGGGCTAATTGACTATAGTCTGAATGTGTCCCCTTGGGCACAAGCCATTCAGAGGGTGGTTAGATAATAGGTCCGGTCCTTGTGAAGAGAGTTACATCTTTAAAGAGGAGTAGCAGAGCTAGGAACAGCAGACCCACGTTGAGAATGATCCCTCGGGGATTGATAACTCATGCATATTCATATAGATCATTAATATTCTTAATTTTCAGGATGTCTCCATTGGCTTAGGTTTTATGTGTTGCCATGGATATTTCTGTTGGAAGGGGTGGACAGGCTAAGGACTCAGAAAGTAGCTGTCACCCAGCAAAGAGGTAGTGTGCTGTGATGCTGTGGGGTGGGTTAGAGCCTGGACACTATCACTGCTTCCGAAGGCATCTCTGGTAGAGGACACAGCAGGATATAGAGGTTCCCAACACCCCACTAACATATACTACAGAACACCCCACTTTTGAGCTGCAGTGTGGATCCCATTTCAAGTATAGTAACACCCAGGGAACAGATTCAGGGAGCTAGTTATAGCTACAGCTACACTTGCATCTGGTTTTGCACTGGTGGTGAGGATTGCTTATGTTCTTTAAGAGACATCCTACTAGCACTTCAAGCTTGTGTTTGTACCTTCGACCACCGTCTGCTGTTTAAATTGATTCCTTTTCAGGGGAAGAAATGAAAGCTAATGTGTATGGACTTGCCACAGTTCGCTTAGCTAGTCGAGGTTACCTCTGCTATGAGAGCCGAGCATTTTCCTGCGCTGTGTCTAGTGCATTCTCCACTGCTGCATTATTTATTGATTTATTTGTAAGGGGATTGAACCTAGGGCTTTGTGCATGTTAGGCAAGTGCATAGTTGCTAAGATATATCCCCAGCACTAATCACCCATTTTTGTTCTCTCCCTCCCTGTCTCCCTGTCTCCCTCCCTCCCTTCCGCCCTCCTTTCTTTTCCTCCCTTCATTTCCTCTTTTCTTACTCTATTTTGCTTGCACTTTCTTTGGAGATGGTTTCATATAGCCCGGGCTGACTTTGAACTTGCTTGGTAGGTAAGAATGACATTGAACATCTGGTCCTCCTCCCCCTCCCCACAGAGTGCTGGTGTTGCAGATGGGCTGCTGTGCCTGGGTTCTGTGGTGCTGAGCACTGAACATAGGGCCTCACGAATGCTAGACAAGAACACCCTGCAACGAGCCACATCTCTAGTGCCTCCTGTGCCAATTTTAAAACTAAATCGTGAAATCATTTCCAGATGGTGATCTCATTGCAGTGAATTTATTCTTTAGCTTATCACTTACCTACTTGACAAGGCTCCAAACCATGATTGCATCACTTTAGAGAAATACCAATAATGCCACCCTTGATTGACATGCTCTTGGTGTGTACTGAGTAATTGTGGTATGTGTTTAAAGGGTGGTCCCTGTCAGTCACATCCCCTTTACTATACACCAGATAACATGATTTATTACTCCTGAGGATGGTTTTGAAGTAGAATATCCAATCAAGGAAAATGTCATCTTTTATGTGGGACATAGTTAGGACAAAATTGATGATTAAAATAAACGATGTTAATTAATTAGCTGAGGAAAATTAAAATATAAAAAGAAAATATTTTTAGTCAGATGTGCATAGAGCAACAAAAGCATTGGCAAATCTTAATCTGTTTGACAGATGAGTAAGAATTAAAAGTTAAAGACATGTCAAGATTTTTATAGTTTCTTGCAGTGTTTTTTTTAATTTCTCTGTATTTTATCCATTGCAAAGAATGTTCTTTGGAAAATGACATAAAAAATGAAATTCTCCCTTAATCCCAGGCATTGATATTCCTGTGATGGTTCCTATTGTCACCTGGACAGGTCTAGAATCACCTAGAAGACAAGTCTCTGCACATGGCCATTGGATTTACTAGATTGAGGTAATGGAGTTGGGAAGACCCCACCCTAACTGTGGACATTACAAGCACCAAGGTTCTGGACTGAATAGAAACGAGAATGTGAGCTGAGCACAGGTGTCATCTCTGCTTCCTGAGTGTGGATGCCATGTGACCAGCCACCTCACCCTCCTGTGGCCACACCCTTTTGCCATGATGGACTGCACCCTTCAACTATGCCTTAGTTAGGGTTTCTATTGCTGAAAAGGGACACTATGACCACAGCAGCTCTTATAAAGGAAAAACATTTAATTGGGTGGCTTACAGTTCAGTCCGTTACCATCATCGTGGGACACGGTGGCATGCAGGCAGATGTGTGCTGGAGAGGTAGCCGAGAGTTCTATATCTTGCACAGGCAACAGGAAGTGAACTGAAACACTGACATAGACATGGCTTGAACATATATAAGACGTCAAAGTCTAACTCAACAGTGACACACTTCCTCAAACAAAGCTAAACCTACTCCAACTAAGCCACAACTCCTAATAGTGCCACTTGCTATGAGCTTATGGGAGCCAATTCCATTTAAACTACAACATGCCACTCCCTGATTCCTATACACTTGTAACAATGTTATAATGCAAAATACACTCCTACTTCAAGAATCCCCATTGTCTATCACAGTCTCAACAATGTTTTAAAACCCAAAGTTCAAAGTCTCTTTTGAGAGTCATAAAATCTCTTAACTGTAATCCCCTAAAAAAATCAAAATAAAAAACAGTCTCTCTCTCTCTCTCTCTCTCTCTCTCTCTCTCTCTCTCTGTCATACACACACACACACACACACACACAACTGATCACATACTTCCAACATGTAATGGCACAGATATATATGACCATTCCAAAATATAGGGAGGGAAGCATAGTGAGTAAATACTGGACCAAAGCAAGACCAAAATCCAGCTGGACAAACTCCAAACTCTGCATCTCCATGTCTGATGTCAAAGTGCTCTTCAGATCTCCAACTCCTTTCAGTTTTGTTGACTACAATACACTTCTCTCTCTTGGGCGAGTTCCACTCCCTGTTAGCAGCTTTCCCTCAGGTATCTCATAGCTCTGACATCTCTAACGTCTTGAGGTCTCCAAGGCTATCCAGGCTTCACCTTCACAGCTCCATGCAGTGGCCTCCCTAGGCCTCCATTCGGTGATACCCCTGACACATGCCTGGCCTCAGCGGCTTTTATTAATCATGGAGGTGAATTCCATCATAGCCCCGTTCTTCTATCATTAATTCTATCTGGATCTATTATATCCAGAGGTAGCTGAGATTTCCACATCTTGTGCACGCAACAGGAAGTGATCCGGGACACTGGGCGTGTCTTGAGCATCAATGAGAACTCAAAGCCCACCTCTACAGTGATACTCTTCCTCCAACAAGACTACACCTAATAGTGCAACTGTCAGTGATCCTATACAATTACATTCAAACTACCACAAACTATGAGCCAAACGGGAAAAAAAAAGCTTCCTCATTTAAGTTGCTTTCATCAGACATTTGGTCAAAGCAGCAAGGAAAATGAGTAACAAATTGCCCCACACTTTTCCATATTAGTCTTCCTTTCTCATTTAAAACTATCACTAGTATGTTAGGGACACTAATTATTCCCATTATCTATACTCAATGTCTTTATAGTATTCTGTTGTATAATACTCCTATTAGTGAGTGTTTTAGTTGTGCTCAGATCCTCACTGTAATGATCTGTCCTGTCCCTTTAAGAGACAAGCCCCGCCCACTGCCCCCATCCACTGAGGCAGGCAGATCTTCTTGCTTGAAGCCTGAGTCTCTTCCCTGAAGAGGCAGCTTCTGCCTTGCTCCATTCTCTCCCCACTTCTCCCCTTCCCCCTTTTGTTTCTCTCCTCTCTCTCTCTGTGCCTCTCTGCTCTTCTCCCCTTCTCCCTTCTCTTTCATAACCAACTAAACAAATATCCAACCTCACTCTGCACCGTGTGCCTATCCATCTGTCTCTTGCCCGCTGTGTGGCTCCCTGCCCAGGACCAGCTGCCTTTGGAGATCTGTGGCGTGGTCTCGTGGCGTGCCCATTTGTCTGTCTCTCCCTGTGGGACTCGCTGCCCCTCGTGGCCCACTGCAGCTACTTGGGAATTGTGCCGTCCGTGCCTGGGACTGATTGCTCTTGGGACCTGCTGCCCAATGCTGCTGCTTGGAGAACTGCAGCATTTCTGCCACTGCAGCCACACAGGGATCTGTAGCATTTTCACTTAATCCATTACACTCACCATTATAAATAATGATACGGGAAATAACATGCACTTTTGAGAACTTGCTAAATTCTTCACTTTTCTCTCTCACTCCCTCCATCCCCTCCTCTTGCCCCTCCTTCCCTGTTCCTATCTTCTCTTGCTCCCTCCCCTCCTGTCCTCTCCCCTCTTTCTTTTTTTCCCTCTTTGGAACACGTCTCATCCTAGCCCCAGCTAGTTCAGAACTCATTATGTATCCCAGGCTACCCTTGAAGTATTGAAAATTCTGTTCAAGCCTCCCAAGTGCTGAAGTTACAGGCTCATAACCCAGCATTCCTGGCTTTTTAGATTATTTCCATATGAAATAATTCCTAGAAATAGTGTTGAGGAATCAATGCTATATTACATTTTATAACTCTTTTGAATCACTTTGCCAAAATGTAAAAATAGTATGCAAGTCTAGCCATACAGAATAATGTTCATTTATCCCTGAGTTATGTTAACCATGGTATAGTGAAGCTTTTAAGTAGAAAAGTGATATCTGACTCATTTCTAGGGTTTGTGATCTGGTCTAGAGGACAGATCTGTGTTTACATGGATCATTCATTCTGAGTCTGCCAAGCTTACACCTTGCCTGTTTTCTCATGGGAACATGGTTATCAGTCTCTGGATGCCAGACCTTTCTATAAGATTATTTGACTTAATGAATTCTGTATTATTTTCCTTCATTGAGATTTGCTTCAACTGCTTTTATAGTATATGGTCTTTGCATTTGTATATAGGCACACACCTTCATTACCTCCTATGACTATTTCTAGGTATAGTTCCTTAAATTAATTTATGTATTTCCCATGTCTTTTTTGGTTTTGGTTATTTATTTATTTATTTTGTACGCCACATTCTGCCTCCATGTATCCCTGCATGCCAGAAGAGGGTACCAGATCTCATTACAGATGGTTGTGAGCCACCATATGGTTGCAGGGAATTGAATTCAGGACCTCTGGAAGAGCAGCCAGTGCTCGTAACCACTGAATTATCTCACCAGCCCCTGGTTTTATTTATTTATTTTTTTAAAGACATGGTTTCTCTTTGCAGCCCTGCCTGTCCTGGAACTTGCCCTTTAGGTCGGTCTGGCCTTGAAGTCAAAGAGATTCAGCTGCCTCTGCCTCCCGAGTGCTGGGAATATTGGCATGCACCACTGCTGCCCGGTCTTAATACTTAGATTTTTAATCCATATGAAAGTGTAAGGGAGCATGTTAGTGCTTTCCCTGCACATCTACTCACTTGTCCTAGTCCTTGATCTCCCGGCTGGCTCCTGATGTTTAAATGTATACACACAGAGTCCTAAACATGACTCTGCACGTCTCATACTGCTTTACTTACTACAACTTTGTATTTGATTTTAATACATGACAGAAGTAGCCAAATCCAATATACCCCTCTTTGCAACTTATTTTTTTTACTTTCCTGTAAATTTATTCCTGCAGATGAACTTTAAAATATAAGAATATTCATTGAATATATTTGCAAAATCTACGTGAGAAATGAAGTGCTTGGCATGAGATGTTTCCCGGAGAAGGCATTTCGGGGCACAGATATATCTAGAATTCGAATAGACCTTGGAAATCTTGCAAGGCTCGATCATTCCAGATTTGGAGAAAGAGGAGCTTGCACTGAAGGTGTTCCTCATCTTAGACCAGTCAGCTTGGGGTGAGGGCGGTCTTTGTGGTTGTGGTTCATTCTGTTATATGAGGGTCCTGGCAGCTTCGCTTTGACATCCGTTGTGTCTTCATTTGGCTCACACATTGGGCCAAGAGAATAGGGCAAAGTAACCTTGGATCTGCCTCTCAACTCTGCCTGTCTTAATCACTTCATGCCAGGGGGAATCTGTAGCTTTGTAGCTTTGTTAGAAACAGAGTGAAGCACTGCTTTCTCTTGAGAGTTGAAAGCGAGGAGGCAGCTCCTGCCATTCCACCTCAGTGTCTGAGGTCTAGTTGGTTCCCCACGCATGGTAGTTGGTGCCCCTGAACCTCTCTGGTGACACTAAGATGGTTGCTTATTCTCCCTCTATGTACATACCTGCTTTGTTTCTGTCTTTCCAGCTCTTCCCACCCTCTTTTGCTTAACTTGATTTTAGGTCCCTGCATTTGTCTAGGTATTAGTAATTCCATTGGGAGAAAACCCTTTAGTCCAGGTGCAATTTCTTTTCCTGAGAATTTCCTCTAGAACCTGGACCTAGATCTAGACCTAGACCCAAACCCAGACCCAGGCCTAGATCTAGACCTGGAACTGGACCTAGACCCTGACCTAGATCCCAAACCCAGACCCAGGCCTAGACCTAGACCTGGAATGGGACCTAGACCCTGACCTAGATCCCAACCTTGACCTGGACTTCAGCCCAGATCTAGACCTGGACCTAGACCTACCTAGACTTGTACCTCAGTCCGAACCTAGAGCGAAGACCTAGAGCAGGACCTAGAGCAGGACCTAGACCCTGCCCACTGCTCTAGGTGTTGGTTTCATTTACCGAACATCTTAGTTAGGCTTCTGTCACTGCCATAAAATACCATGAACAGAAGCATCTTGGGAAGGCAGGGTTTGTTTCAGCTCACAATGCTCAGGTCACACTCTGTAACCGAGGGAAGTCAGGGCAGGAGCTGAAGCAGGAGCCACAGCAGAGTACCGCTTACTGGCTTGCTCCCTAAGTTCTATCATCAGTCAATCAAATGTCTTATTGTCTTGCCATTAGGTCAGTCTGGGGGCATTTTCTCAACTGAGATTCCTATTTTTAGATAACAAACTTGTGTCGAGTTGACAATAAACTAGGCAGGACACTGTACAAATAAATAAGAAGTTAAAAGATTAGATAAATGGGGGAGCATTTCCCATGGCTCTTTGCATCTTTAAAAAGGACAGTAAGACTGCTACTATAAATCATTTTCTGAGAAATTATATTAAAAATCCAAATAGGGCTGACGGGATGGTACATCAAGTGAGGACACTTGTCTCCAAGCCTGGAAACCCAAGCTTAGTCCCTGGGACCAGCGTCATAGGAGAGAACCAACGTCTGCAAGTTATCCTCTGACCTCCATGCATGTACTGTGGCATGCGTGTGCATACAAACGTACAGATACACAACACAGGCACACATGTGGCAATAAACGAATAGGCAAATGATTTCTATATTTCAGATTTGGAAAACAAGGACTCAAGGCCTTAACTCAACCCCAAAGACTGTACTTAATTTTCATCTCCCCAAGTTTATAAGTCACGAGCAGGTTGCCTGGATTGGAAAGCGAGTCCCTGTTGAGGACCGTGTAGGAGTTCTGGATGCAGGACTAAGATACAGGAGTGTTTGTTGGTACCAGTGTGACTCACTAGGTTGTCACTCCAGTTTATTTGAATCATTTAATATAGGGCTTGATACAGCTCTGAGTGAGTGTATCGTGTATGCACTCAGTGAACGTTTATGAAAACGAAGGGCCACCTCTCACATATTCCCAGCCCCTCACCACAGCGTTTACCACAGTGTTTACCAGGACACTGAGCATCCTGGGCAGAGGAGGCGTACCCAGAAAGGAAGTGACTCTCCTGTCATTCACAGCTCTGGGTGGGTGCTGACTAGTTTTCCACCCCTTGAAATCTTGTGTGAACATTGTTTTGCCCAGTCCTGCTTTGTCTGACGACACTTCCTGGTGACATTATAATGTGACCTTTCTGTGCAGTGGCTCAGGATGCAGTCTTTTTGTGTCTGATTTGTTGGTCTACTTGTCTTTTTTTAAAATTATGTATGCGTGTCTCTGTGTGAGTATGTTCATAGTGCAGATGTTTATAGAGGCCAGAGGTGTCCAGAACCACTATGTGCCACTAACCACCAAGCCACCTCTCCAGCCCTTCTCTATTTGTCTTTTTTTTAATTTTATTTATTTATTTATTTTCAATTTTATTTATTTATTAAGGATTTCTGCCTCCTCCCCGCCACCGCCTCCCATTTCCCTCCCCCTCCCGCGATCAAGTCCCCCTCCCTCATCAGCTCAAAGAGCAATCAGGGTTCCCTGACCTGTGGGAAGTCCAAGGACCGCCCACCTCCATCCAGGTGAACATAGCGGACAATGAGCACTACTGAGAACTCAAGAACAATGGCAATGGGTTTTTGATCCTACTGCATGTACTGGCTTTGGGGGAGCCTAGGCAGTTTGGATGCTCACCTTCTATTTGTCTTTTTAATGTTTGCATCTAGATGACATTGTATTTAACACTGTGAATGTGCCTTCCATTATCTGAATGTGAAGTGTCCCCCACAGGCTCATGTCTGTGACCACTTGGTCCCCAAACATTGGTACTGTTTCTGGAGGCTAGTTTACCTTTAGGATACAGGGTCTGGCTAGAAGAAGATGTGCATCTTTGTGGCATGGGCCTTGTGGGTTGTGTTCTGGCCCACGTTCTATCCTGAATGCTCTGCTACCTGACTATTCCCAGGATACAGCAGTCACCCCATGTTCCCTCCACCATAGCAGTGAGCCATCTCCATGTCTTCCCTGCTGTGAGGGAGTTTGTCTCCTGATAAGGCTCTCCTTTCTTCTTTATGTAAGGCATGTTGTCAAATAACAAGCAAAATATTTACTCCAACAGCTAAAGTGACCCGGGGTATTGGGGGAAATCTAGTCTCAACTGCTTAGGCAGTTACTAAGAGCGTCTTTCCAACCATTGGTCAGCCTGATATAGAAATGCGGCTGAATGCAGTTGAAGTTATGAAGTTAGCTTGAATTGGTGGACATAGAGAAAGAACTCAGTAAATGATGGTGTGGTGACTTCCTGCAGTCCTGGCTGGGCACAGCATGTGGTAATTGTGCCCCATGATTAAAGAGTGGCAGCAACAAGTGGCACCCTCTTCCTGCACTCCCTTTAAGGGAAGTTCACTCTGAGGATGTGGGTGGTGGGGGAGCATACACATGCACCCAAGCATGGGGATTTATTCCTGCCCCAACTTGTGCTCTGCAAACACCGACTCTGTTGCATTTGTTTTGCGTAAAGGGTTTATTGCTATGCCATTCTGAATGTGAAATGAGAGTTAATGGAGACAGGAGGATTAATAGCAGAGTTTAAAATCATTTAGTGACTAATAACTCTATGGCTTAAAAAATGTACCTTGCTATACAGGGCGGCCATCCCATTAACATTTCTAAGCTGTTTAGAATCAGCTGGATGCTGTTGGGTGCACATCCATTTTTCATCTTCTCACTTCCATTCAGGAAACATCAATAGAGTTGAATAATTCCCTGCCATTTCTGAGACAATAAATATGGCCGTAGATTATTAAAGGGTTATTTTTCATTTTCATGGTAGGTAAGCATTAAGAGGGATCCTCACTGAGTAGAAGTTGTGACTTATTGATTATGATCATGGGATTCATATGAAGTGGCTCAGACATTTCCACGATGCTTTCCCGGTGCCTTTGTGCTTCCACTGAAGAACGGCATTAGCTGTGATGTTTTATTATTTACTGGGCACCTGCTGGGCACATGCTAATTATATGGCTTGTGTGTATTATCTTTGATACTGACATTAGCTTCTCAGAGTTGCTCGCTTTTCTAGCAGAGGAGATACAGGCTGTGGAAGCTGCAGGAAGGATCCTAATGGCTCAAAGTCTTAAATATTTTTAAAGAATTTTTCTCTTAAAATGGAGTGAAATCTAGCCTTTTGGAGGCATCTTCTGTGGGGAATTTGAATGCTGGAGTTAATGAGTTAATTGCTGACTTGTGGGATTGAGTTCTGTGTTGCATGCTCAATGTCTAGGGGGACACGTCACAAAGCCACTACTTCCCTCCACCACAGGCTTTGGTTTGGATTCCTGGTGTTCCTTCTGAGACCCAAAGAAATGAAGGTATCCATCAAGGAAGCAAGCTGGGGGAGGCAGTAGACCCGAGACTGAATATGGCATCTTCCAGCTCTGAGGGCTGGCTCTTCAGGGTTGTTTTTAGCTGCAAGTGAGAAACTCCTTTTTATGCATGTCTTATACTATGTGTGTATAGATATATTTATTTGTATATAGATGTGTATATCTGTGTATGATGCACATTTAAAATTTGTACATTTGATGTTAGCCAGCAGGATCCAATTTTGTTGGCAGCATCTGGAGCATCATAACCAGTAGATGGGATGAGACATGCCTTGTTCTCTTTATCTGGCCTCATCGGGTGTTGACTTTAGTCCTCCTGATGTCCCAGCACTTCTTCCCAGCCTTTTTGATCTTGCACTGTTGGCCTCAAGCTCCACACTGAACACAGTTGTGTTGTCCCCTGTCTTTTCTAGTACTTTGGTGGTCAGAAAAGCTGATGGTCAAGTGTATGCCTCCTTGGTTTTCAGGGTCATGGGTTGTCTGGGGACACTGAAAGGAGAGGGCTGACTTGACTTTTTGTGATTGTTGTTGCCTGGTCATCACTTGCCTCAGTGGTTTCTAAAGTCTTTGCTTTGGCTCTTGCTATGGGCTGAGGTGTGAACTTCCTTCTTCACTTTGATATTACCTTCGGGAAAAACCCAAAGATGATTTCCCCTCTATTTATTATTATTTTTTTGAGATAAGGCTTAATGGAGTAGCCAAAGGTGACCTTGAAATGGCAGGCCTCCTGTCTCAGCCTACCAAGTATTGGGGTTATGTGCACCATTATGTCTGCCTGGCAGTCTGTAATAGTTCCAGAAGGAAGGGTGAGCCAGAATGGGCTGGCCCTAGCCGCTCACTCCTGTGTTCTTTGTGCAGCCCATTTAGTAATGAGGAACAATCAGGCTTCCAGACACCCTGTCCAGAGGAAGTAGAAAGACCATTTCTTTTTTTTCGAGAAGAACAGTCTTTCCAAAAAACTCTTTCCCCAGGAGACTTCTGTTTATGTCTCATTAACCAGACTTTGGTCAAATGCCCATTACTAAAATCATTGTTAGCAAAGTAAAAATACCCAGTGCAGCTGGGAGTGAGGTGGTGGCTCCCCTTGAGGCACATAAGCTGTGGGGATGGAACTGGTACCACAGAGCATCAGGATCCTGTTAGCTAGGAGGAAGGAGGGAGGATGCTCATCTGTTAAGACTGGATCTCCCTGTGGATAAGAGTGAAATGTGATGCTTACTTCGTTTGCATAGTTAAGAACTTAGGCACCATTCTGAAGACCAGTTACCATGAATGCAAAGAAGCCTGGGACCAGGTTGTGCAATCTTGAAATAGGACATGTCAACAGCATCAGTACTTCCTCCCTAGGTGCTAAAGAACCTGGAAAAGAACAAAGCCAGGAAGTAATGCTATGTTTTTCCTGATGGTGTGACCTGTTCCGTCTGGACAATGTGCTTACTCCCAAGAGGAAGAAACAGCAGAGCTGAGCTGAGGACACCCACTCATTCCCAAATTTACCCGATGTATGAAGTCATCTCTTAAGGATGAAGGGAGAGGAAGGACTGGGCAAGGTCCAGAGTGGGTGTTGAAGGAATTCTTTCCAACCAGGCTCTAGGTGTGGGCAGGAAGGGCTCCCTGTAAAGGCAGTGTTATGAGTAGATGGAGCTGGAAATGGAATGAAAACATCACGTTACCATTAGAGTAGGGGATGGGACAGGTTGCCATGCGGTACTCAACAGTGGTTCTGTAGTTCTGTGAGAAACCTGCTGGTCTAAGTATAGCTGGTACCCTGTCCTGGGTTTCTGTTGATTACTGCATATGTCAGGTCTCACTGATTCCTGGAATTTAAATATGGTTTCTCCTGAACCAAGATGTGTGTGTTTTGTTTCTGTAGCTCTGAAAGGCATATCTACTTTGCCACATTGTTAGTGGCATGACTCATATATTTGTTACTGACAGGGGGCAGTAATTGTATTTCAAAATAGATCCCTATCTTTGAGAACATTACACAGGGTGAGCAGAAATTCTGATTACTTGGGAAAGCACGTAAGGCCCTCTTTATGCACCTTAGAGACCATGGGGAGCAACACAAGAGGGACCTGCCTGAGATAGCGGTGTCCTCAGAATCCATCTTATACCCAATTGTAATAGTCATTTAAGAGTGTCTGAGCCGCTGTTTCACCAAGTGGCAAAGAAATGATTAGTGGAGAAGTTTATGCTATTTGAAAGAGACAAACTCTGCAGAAGGTAGGGAGGCCAGATTTAATTTCTAAGATTTGTATTTGCAATTGAATCGGAAGGGATGTGTTGTAGGCCACATTATATTCATTTCTGATTATAAGTTGGCAGAGGTTGGTCCAAGAATGTAGCCTTTTAGTTCGGGTATGTAGGTTCTTAATCCGTTGCACAGTGGCATGAGTAAGGCTAATGCATTGGCGGGCTGTTGAGATGACTCAGGAGTCAGTGCCCGAGAGCACAGACCTGTGATCTATGCTGGATCCCCATTCAGTCCCTGGATCCCACAAGGTGGCCAGAGAGAAATGACTCAAAAAGTTGTACTATGACCATTACCATCAAAACACACACACACACACACACACACACACACACACACACACACACACACACACCTTTCACACACAAAGAAACACTTATTTCTTTGAGAGAAGAAACTTAAAAAAAATAATGTGTTGTGTTTGGAAACTGTTAAGAAAATATATTTTAAATCTTCTCACTTGATATTCAACTTATCATGTATGGACACTTTCTCCAATTATTAAGGAATTGACAGAAGTACAGTCTAATAACACTCAGTGTTTAATTTTTCTGGGTGTGTGTATGTGTGCTGGTGCACATGTGAGCCTGTGTATGTGTGCTGTTTATGTGTGGGCATGTGTATGTGTTCTGGTGTATGTATGGGCATGTGTATGTGTTCCAGTACATGTATGGGCATGTGTATGTAGTCTGGTGTATGTATGGGCATGTGTATATGTTCCAGTACATGTGTGGGCATGTATATGTGTTCTGGTCTATGTATGGAATGTGTATGTGTTCTGGTGTATGTATGGAATGTGTATGTGTGCTGGTACATGTATGAGCATGTTTATGTAGTCTGGTACATGTATGGGCATGTGTATGTGTTCTGGTGTATGTATGGGCATGTGTATGTGTTCTGGTGTATGTATGGGCATGTGTATGTGTTCTGGTGTATGTA
>NW_004949100.1:20483025-20551315 GCF_000317375.1 Microtus ochrogaster | reverse complement strand
TGTTCTGGTGTATGTATGGGCATGTGTATGTGTTCTGGTGTATGTATGGGCATGTGTATGTGTTCTGGTGTATGTATGGGCATGTGTATGTGTTCCAATACATGTATGGGCATGTATATGTGTTCTGGTATATGTATGGAATGTGTATTGTGCTGGTACATGTATGGGAATGTGCATGTAGTCTGGTGTATGTATGGGCATGTGTGCTGGTGCATGCATAGGTGTGTGGCATGTGTATACAGATGCAAATGGAGGCCTCAGGCACCAACTATCTTTTTTGAGAAAAGGTTTCTCACAGCCCTGGAACTCACTAATTCCACTTGCTGCCAGCTGGTCTTTGTGCCTCTGTCTGTCTGGTGGTGTTGCAGACAGGAACTAACTAACACCTGGGCCTCTTTTAGGTGGTTTCTGGGACTTGAACTCAGGTCCTGTGGATTACAAGGCAAGCACTTTACCAACTGAGATACTGGCTCTGGTCACAAATGGCTTGTGTAAAAAACAAGGTTGTCTGTTTACCAAGTGCAGGCTTAGTCCTGTCTCTACAGAGCTTAACGGAAGACTCTTGGCCATTGATACTGTTAGATTTTAAATCATAGTCCTTAAATTATGGCTCCTTATCTTGTGGAGTACATTTGCTTTCCCTTGTGCATGAATTAACCCCATGGTGATTTAAAAAGTATAATTTTAGCATGCTGTGTGAGGATGGGAAGATTGTGTATGTAATTGACTGAATAGTCTCTAAGCAGGCGCATATCAAATATCAAAGAACTATATACTTTTTTGTCATTTTAATATCTGTTTTTCTTTGTTTGATTCTTTTAAAGCCAGATAAATGTTTTGCTGAAGAAGTATGGAGAAAATGAACTAGTGCTTTTTAGAACCTCATTACCAAATTCAGTTCATGCTGGCTGTATACCACAGATCTGTGGTAGAGATCCCAGGCTTGGCATTCATGGGGTGGACATGACTTCTTAATATAAATGTTGTGCTTTCTTATGTTTTATTTCATAAGCACTAGCTAAGACTTTGAAGTAGAATAAAGCAGAGGGGTATAGAAACAGAATATGTGTTTTCACATTCGCTGATAAAGAGAGATGGGTCTGGAATTAGACTCCATGGACAGGCAATCTGGATGGACTAGCTTATACAAGGAGGTTGTACTAATGACGGTGTCATTGTTGCTGGGTAACCAAATTCTTTCAAGCCCTTTCCACTCCTCCCCAATCTCATTCCACTTTTTTTTTTTTTTGAAAGGAGACCTTGTGAATACCCATTTTCTCCATTGTGGGTGAGGTATGATGGACACTCATTTAGCATTTCTGGAACTCTCCTGGGCTATGAGTGTGAAACTGGCTTATTTTCCCCATTAGGTGTCCCCAAAGATGAACTCTCACTGCCAGCCATGCATATCCCACTGTTTTCTAGCTTGCTTGAAATGAATAATTTCATACAGTAACTTCCGTATGCTGTTTGAGGAAATGTGAACATAGGGGGGTTTTGGGTGCTGGCATGACTAAAATTTTTGTTGGATGCACTTCAGTATCCTTGTACCTCTCGTCTCCCACAGCATGGGGGATGTGTAGCACAAGCCCTGCATAGCTGGGGTTCCCATTAATTTTCACAGAAGGGAAGGAGATGGAAGGAGAAAGCCAGGGATCCTACAGGAAGGAGGGTGAAAGTGGAAGAAACACTTCCTTGTAGTTCCTGGACTCCAGTGGATAGTGTGACTTTGTGTTCGTGTCTGTGCTCCAATCCATTTTAAATACCTAAAAGGTGTTTAATTATACTGTGCAAACTTAGACTGTTTATACCGATCCAGAGGGTACCGTTTCCTTCTCACTTCTTTTTCCTTGTGCAAACTTCATTTGTTTGAGCAAACCTTTTTATTTTTGAGCAATAGAGAGATTTTTATGATGTAAATGACAGTTCTAGATAGCTTCTAGCTTCTTATTATTCAGTACTTTTCTGTTCAATTTTGATGTGCTGTTTCTGTGTGTGTCTATCTCTGTCTCTCTCTGTGTATGTGTGTGCACACATGTCTGTGCATGTATGTAGAGGTGAGCACACATGCCTGTGTCAGAGCATGTCCTGTTTTATTATTCTCTGACTTACTCTCTTGAGAGAGGTGGTCTCTCTGAACCTAGATCTCAGCTGGCAGCCATCCAGCCTCAGTAATTTCCTGCATCCGCGGTGCTGGGGTTACACACACTTGTCACCATGGTCTTCTTTCTTTGAGGATACTAACAACGTCAGGGTCTCACAAACACTGCTACCCCTGGGCCATCTCCCCAGCCCTTGGGTGAGTTGTGATGTTTTGTTTCTTCTGGGGGATTTCTTTTTTTTTAAATTTATTTATTTTTATTTTAGGTGCATTGGTGTTTTGTCTACCTGTATGCCTGTGTGAGGGTGCCTGATCCCTGGTATAGATGGTTGTGAGCTGCCATATGGGTGCTGGGAATTGAACCTGGGTCCTCTGGAAGAGCAGCAGTGCTATTAACCTCAGAGCCATCTCTCAAGCCCCTGTTCTGGGTGGATTTCTAAGGGATGTGTTCTGTACTTTCACATAGCTAGAGCTTAACATAATCATGTGTCAGCCAAGAATAATGGTGATTAGGCCTGCTCTTCCCAGGTTGACCATTATATACTTTAAAAGCTTAGGCATGATTCATTGCAATGTTCCCTAGGAGTAATACATATTTTAAAATGTGAGTTGATGGGATATTGAGCAAACCCAAACTTCAGGGTGACTCTGGCAACCATTATAATGTGGGTTGCAGACATGGATGTAGGAAAATGTCTTACCAGTCAAGCTGGATTTGATGTAGATGATATATTTTTATTCAGTGTAACACATATTCCAGGCTGACCTTGAACTTGTGATCCTCCCATCTCTATTTCCCTAATGCTAGAGTTATAGGTGTTTGCCTGGTTTATTCAACGCTGGGGATCAGACCTAAGGCTTCATGCATGCTCGATATTTTGTTTAGATTTCTGTGTCACCTTGACCCTAGCCAGGGTCTTCTGGAAAAAGACGAAGAGAGACAATGTCCCCATTCAGTGGGCCAGTAAACAAGTCTGCCAGGTATTTTCTTGATTAGTGCCCGATGTGGGAGGACCCACCTCACTATGGATGGTGCCTCCCTGGGGTGCACGTGGCCCTGAGTTGTGGAAGAATGCAGGCTGAGCTGGGCAGTAAGAAGCCCTTCTCCAGGGCTTCTTCCTCCAAGTTAGAGCCCTTTTTAAGGCCGAGCCTTAGCTTCACTCAATGGACTGTAACCAGGATCTATGCTTTCAGTCATGGTCTCCAAAGCAGCAACAGAAACCCTAAGACAGTAGGCAAACATTCTACCAACTGAGCTGGATATTTGACTCTGGATATTTGACAAATATCCATAGCTGGATATTTGACTCAGAATTTCAGAGACAGAGTCCGGCAGAACTTTTCTTAACTTGGTAGGTAGAACTTGAATCATCCAGCCACTGGACAGTTTGGTGCAATGGTCTCTTCCTTAGATAACTAGAAGCACAGTAGCCCAAAGCGAAAAGGCTTAACAAACTTTTTAAAAAAGGAGGCCCAGGCAAAATCTGTGTGATATTCGTAGAAATAAAAGCTTCCTGTTTCTACCTTTAATATCCCAGAGCCTTTCCACCCTCTGAAAGGATAGATACTTTATACTAGGGTGACGTGATGATTAGCCTTGTCAACCTGGCACAGCCTAGAATACCTTGGGAAGAGAGTGTCCATTAGGGATTGTCTAAATTGGGTTGAACTGTGGGCATGTGGAAGATTATGTCAATTAAGTTTCTGGATGTGGGAAGCCCTAGCCCACTGTAGGTGGCTCCATTCCTTAGGCAGAGAGTCTTGAACTGTGTCAGGGTGGAGGAAAAGAGCTACTCACCAGCAAGCGAGTAGGAAAAAACACGCTTATTTCTCTCTGCTCTCGACTCTGTGGGTGTGACATGACCAACTGCTTCAAGTTGCTGTGGCCTCACTGTCCCCACACTAATGTAATGGGCTGTGACCTGGAATTCTGAGATAACATATACCTTTCTCCCAGAAGTCACTTTTGTTGGGTTTGTTTTAATCATAGTAACAGAAATGAACCCAGAACAGACCTATTGGTTTATTCTTTTCACAGGAATATCTACTTTTTGCCTTGTGATGGAAGCTGACATTACCATCTGCTTCAAGTTTTACATTTTTTTAAAGGCCATATAATTCAAATCCCTCCATCTTGAGTAAAGCAACAACAACAATAAAATTGAAAAATTAACATATTTTTAAAAAAAACCCATTTTTGATAACTTACAGCATTTTATATTTTATTTCTATTTACCTGGTTTGTGGCTTAATGGGCAAAATTTTTAATGTTTATTCTGTATTTAAATTCCTCCATAAATTTTTACTTCTGCTGACAGGGAATGTATCTTGAATTTAGATTTAGATTTTGTAAAAAATCTAAAATTTGAAAGTATCCCTAAATTAAGACTCTTAAGAACCCTAGGACACAAAGCATATTGGTCACTTCTGGGGATATTCCCATGGGCTGCTGCAGTAGTGGCCTTAGGGAGCTTGTAAGGGACATACTGAGAAAGTGTTTTCCTTGATCACTTGAGCTGCCGACATTTTTTTTTCCCTCGGCTCTCCGATGTAACCTTGATCTT
This sequence comes from Microtus ochrogaster, assembly GCF_000317375.1. Taxonomy (NCBI): domain Eukaryota; kingdom Metazoa; phylum Chordata; class Mammalia; order Rodentia; family Cricetidae; genus Microtus; species Microtus ochrogaster. The sequence goes on along the minus strand of NW_004949100.1, from coordinate 20,546,650 downwards.
AAAGTGAAAACTCCAATCTGTCATATGTTTTCATCCTAAGATCATAAATTGGGGTGCTCAGGTACTGCACTTCTAAGCTGGGTAGACCCTTCGAAATGAGCCCCAGTACTCCCTCATCCATGAGTCCCAGCCCCCAAGCTTTCCCACCTGGCTACCCCCAGCCTTAGTCCACAGCTTTCCAGTTGGTGGGTTTGGCTGTGATGTTGGTGTTGAATGCCCTCATGAGGTGTTCTAAACAGAGAGCTAATGAAATACATCAAGGTTTGCATCTGTAGTAAGAGTTCAGTGGGAGACGGTGTGTCACCGATTCTCAGGCGTTAAAATACTTCCTTACATATTTCATAGGGGAATAATTTCAAGTTTCTTAACTTAAGGGGATGAATTAAAATATGTAAATTGAACTGTTGCAAGCACACTCCTAACTGTAAATTGATTTTCTTTTTTGCTCTGAGTATTGAACGGGGGAGGGCGATTCAAGGTTAGTTTTCTAGATGTTAGGATATACTTCTAGGTAGTTTACAAACTTTACTTAGTGTCTTAGTTAGGGTCACTGATACTGTGACCAAAGCAACTTGGGGGAGGAAAGGGTTTATTTAGCTTATTCCTCCACATCGCAGTTCATCATCAAAGGAAATCAGGACAGGAACTCAAGCAGGGCAGGAACCTGGAGGCAGGAGCTGATGCAGAGGCCATGGAGGGATGCTGCTTACTGGCTTGCTCCCCATGGCTTACTCAGCCTGCTTTCTTATAGAACCCAGGACCACCAGTCCAGGGATGACACCACCCACAATGGTCTGGGCCCTCCGCCATCAATCATTAGTTAAGAAAATGTCCTACAGGCTTGCCTACAGCCCAGTCTTATGGAGACATTTTCTCAGTTGAGGCTCCCTGCTCTCTAATGACTCTAGTTTGTGTCAAGTTGACATATAGTTTTATGTCTAGTTTGGCAATGCGCTTAGATACCTAGAAACTAAGGTTCATCATGGTTTTTCAGTGAGTCATCTCACTGGCCATCATCCACTCTCCTGAAGAGCTTACCTCTTCAATTGCTTATGTTGAAAAAGTCTATCATTCCTTTCAAAGAAACTGGAAAATGTCCCCCCCCCCCAAAATCCTCTCTGTATATCTCTATGGGCACAGAATGCTCAAAAGAGTTCTGATTATTCTGTTATTCTTCAAAAAACGCTAATCCAAATTTAATTTTAATTGTGACCTTTAGTTTTCATAGGTCAGATACCATCATATCAGCCTAAAATTGCCTGAAACTGCATTCAGGTAGAAACACGATGGTGCCCGTTTACAAACCGTGCATACTAATGATAGTCCTGTTGCTAAGCAGTCTTGATTCTTACACTCAACCAAGCTTGAGGTCTACAGTGGCCGAGTGAGCAAGCTGCAGAGGCCTCTTCTTGGCTCTTAGAAAGAAAAACTAACATTTCTTCTTTTCATTTATAAAACACCAAGTGATTTAGCGACACCCCTGCCCAAAGTCCAATACCGTCGCCCAGAGAGCCCTGAGGTTCATGGGTGAGGTGGGAGAACCACCTGGCAGTTTCCCTCCAACCCCATGATCTCATCTAAATGTCATTCCTAAAATTAGGTTATTATTTTTCAATGGGTTGGCTGCATAGGGTGGAAAAAATAATTCCATTTGTATGCAAGCAGACAAATGAAAACCAATACTGCTTCTGACACGACCACTGTCTTAAGATGACACAGCATTTCAAAGAAGATTTGCAGATATTATCATTTCAGATCAGATGGAGATGGGATGAAATAAGCACCGTGGGATTCATCAGGCCTTTAATCATTAGACTCAAGGGTGCTGGCATTTGAAGGAGGAGGCAGATATCTAATTAGAAAACTGTACTCCCTATAAACCCGGTAATGAGGAGAGAAGTCATGTGGATTGTTAAATCTGTTGTCAGACAGGGGTTGGATGGGGTGCTGTCTTCTCGAGAACATTGAGCCGTACTGTGCTGGACTTTGGGTCAGTGCTTTTGTGTGACAGCATGTCTGTGATGTCACCAACACATGAAGCATCCTAAGCTTTAATATGTCAGAATGTAATGTGTCTTAGAACACGCCGGGAGAGAATGCACTCAGCGCGCACCTATCCAGACTGCAGGTAGACAGTCCCTTTTGCCCTGGTGATGCTGCTCACATGCACCATGTACCAGGTGACATCTAGAAGTTTAGAGAAACCTCACCTTTCTGCGTCTGTGGCTCTTTACTCCCAGGGCAGTTGCAGGATCTGGGCAGAGACTTCCTTTGTTAGAACACCTAGTACACAGCAGGACAGTGGTGGCACACACCTTTAGTCCTAGCACTCGGGAGGCAGAGGCAGGCGGATTTCTCTGAGTTCAAGGCTGGCCTGGTCTACAAAGAGCTAGATCCAGGACAGGCTCAGGCTCCAAAAGCTACAGAGAAACCAGGTCTCGAAAACAAAACAAAACAAAAGAATATCTAGGACACAGCTTTTAGTGACTGTCTCATAAAAGCTCAGGCTCTTATTGTTTCAAAAATGGATTTTTAGTCCTCACTGGTTCTTTGTTGTGTCAGCAACTTGGAAAGATGGCTTATCTGTATTTTAGTTGGCCTGTTGAGAAGATCTTTTGCTTCTTTACCTGTGGTAGTGTGTCACTGGGCTCACTGAGCTGCTACACCTGCTAATGTGTCATGAAGCACGTGACTCTCCCAGTGATGTCACTGGTCTCAGTCCTTTGCACAGTGGTTGAATCTTCCTTTCTATAATTTTTTAGCCTGGTGGTTTGCAGATTTTGCTTTCTTACTATGTTTGATTTGGTTTTTGCATTGAAATAGTACCCTACCTCACCTCTTTATACTTAGATATGTGCATTTGGATGGCTTGATTTAAGGAGTGCTTGTTTAATCAATGGAGCCAGCCATGCTATAGAGAATCTAAGGCATTTGATTGCCAGCTTTAGCTAGACATGAATATAAAATTTGTTTAACTTATGATTTTACTTTTGATGATCCTACATATTATTTTGCAAATGATTACTGGTTATTAACCAAAAGCTATCTTTAATTTTTTTTTATTTGTCGAATACTGTCACCAGTATAAATGAGTTTTACTCCCATCTCCTTCTTAGTTTAATTTGAACAACTGTGTTGCTGTTGTTGCTGCTTTTCCTGGTTGCAGTGCTGGGGACTGAACCCAGAACCTGGTGCATCTTAGACACGAACTCTATCATTAAGCCACACCCCCGTCATTTTAATTTTAAAGAAAAAATATTTAGCACTGTGTCCATTGTCATAAGTAGTTCTCTCATATTTTTAATGAAAATGCTTAGAAGAAGGAAAAAGAAAAAAAAAATACTCAAAAGAATTAACATGCCCAAGAAGAGGAAGCATTCAAAATCGTGGAAACTATTTGCTTCTTTAAAATCCTGTTAGCCAAGTTATACTTTTGTTGTCATTTTTCTTTCGGTCTCAGGTTTTATATTATTCCCCCTTCCTGCTCTCAGGTTTTAAGTCCCAGACTTGCATGGTTACGTAGCCCACTTTGCCATTCATTGCAGAAGGTTGCTGTCAGGGCTGATCCTGATTAAGGCAGTTATAGTAACTCCACGGGGAAGGGAATAAAGCCCAGGCCCACTCAGATGTCACTGCCCAGTGAACTGCTGGTGGGTTCCAAGCTCCATTGTGTCCCTCTGTCACCAGCACCTCCACCTCCCAGTGCTGACTAGGGAAGGGAGTCAGGTGACAGCTTCATAAGCAGCCCCCTTGCTGGCCATTTACACAGCACCGTGGGAGGGTCACACAAAAGAGGAGCACATTCTGGAACAAAGCCTTCTCCTTGGGTGGCCCGCGAGCTAGCTAAAGAAAAGGAGAACCTAACTTGGTAGAGAGGAAGGGAAAGAGAGAGAAGTCATGCTGATGGTTTCTGAAGAAATCAGAAAAAAAACCTGTGGTATTTTAGGTGGAGCTGCAAGTGCCAGCTGCACCACAGTCCACTGAGCTCTGTAAGACTTGACATTGCAAACACAAATCCTGAAGCACAAGCGTTTGTAGTCCCGCTGGAAATTAAGATGAAGGATCGACTCATTTGCAAAGAGGCAATTGGAAGAGGATTTCTGCGTCTTCCCACCTCTACTCCCAACACCAGCATCATGACTCCTTTCTTAGGATGCCACCTCTGGAAGCCAGGCATAGATGCCCAAGTCTCAGCTCCTGCCTTCATTCAGTGTACTTTTCTCCTTGTTGCATGTTCTCCCCTCAAATATTAATGTTGTCTTAGTCTTACACATATCAAGAATACTTGTCTCAGATCTTTTTCTTGGTAACCCTCATAGTTTCATGCAGACAGTTGTCATGAAAGATTCTTTTCCTCTATAGCTATTAGATAATCACATCCCATCTTTCCTCTGTCTTGCTTTGTGTGTGTGTGTTTGTTTTACCATCTGTCCTTAATTTTCATGAGGTTAGTTTTCTCTGATTATGCTCTCTTTATCTCTTGTCTTAGTTAAGGTTTTTATTGCTGTGAAGAGACACCATGGCCACAGCAACTCTTTTTTCTTTTTAAAATTGATTTTATTGAGCTATACATATTTCTCCACTCTCTTCCCTTCCTCTTCCTCTCCTTCTACCCTCTCTTGTACCCCCACCTTCACAATTTACTCAGGAGATCTTGTCTTTTTCTCCTTCCTATGTAGATCCATATATGTCTCTCTTAGGGTCCTCTTTGCTGTCTAGATCCTCTGGGGTTATGGACTGTAGGCTGGCTTTTCTTTGCTTTATGTCTAAAAGTCACTTATGAGTGAGTAGGTATTTTATTTGTCTTTTTGGGTCTGGGTTACCTCACTCAGTATGTTTTTTTCTAGATCCATCCATTTGCCTGCAAATTTCAAGATGCCATTCTTTTTTACAGCTGAGTAGTACTCAATTGTGTAAATGTAGCACATGTTCTTTACCATTTTTTTCTGTTGAGGGGCATCTAGGTTGTTTCCAGGATCTGGTTATTGTGAACATAGCTGAGCATATGTCCTTGTAGTATACATGAGCATCCTTTGGGTACATACCCCAGAGTGGAATTGCAAGGCAACTCTTATTAAGGAAACATTTAATTGGGTGGCTCACATACAGTCTCAGAGGTTCAGTCTATTATCATGACAGGGAGCATGGCAGCCTGTAGGCAGATGTGGCGCCGGAGCTGAGAGTGCTACATCTTGCAGGTAACAGGAAGTTAGCTAACAGTCACACTGAGGGAAGCTTTGGCAAGAGACCTCAAAGCCCGCCCCCACAGTGACACACTTCCTCCAACAAAGCCACGCCTATTAATGGTGCCACTCTCTTTGGGAACCATTTTCTTTCAAACCACCACACCTCTCTCCATAGTTCCTGAAATATTAAAGAATTCCCCTCCCCTATCCCATATTCCTTTCCTAACTGTGCATCCCTGCAGCTGCTGCTCTGTTTGTTGAGAATGCATTTCAGACTCTGACCATTTCTACCACTCTGAATCTTCTCCCATTCCTTCCTAAGTCATTTTGGTTCTAGATCTCCTTTCCATGGCTAAGGACATCTGACGAGTCCCCCAGTGACAACTAGCTATCAAATTCCTGAGCAATACTTGGCCTACTTCTCAGTTGGAATCTGCTTAGCATTCTCTGTAGTTCAAGGGTTACTATCTCTTTTTTTTTTTCTTAATTGGGCTCCTGACTTTCCTCTGCTCTTACAGGCCATCCTCTGCATCTATCCTTTGTTGAATTCCCTGCACCTTCTGAACTTCTAATGTTGAGAGCTACAAGTTAATGTTGAGTTTTAGGTCTTGTGTTTCATTTATTCACCCATACCACCAATGATCTTAACTAATTTTATGTCTTTAAATACATTCTTCACTTTGGAGACACTGAACTATCCATCATCATCCATGACATTTCCCCTGGATTCCAGATTTGTAAATCTAAACATTTGGTGGACCTGTTCATTGGATAAAAGGAGTCATAAGTCAGATCCATGCAAACTTGACCCTTAGCCCCTTCCCAAATGCAAGCTTCCCCTTCCCTGGCATTGATCATCTCAGTTCATGGTTCCACTGTCTACCCAGGTATTTGGCCATAAGCCCTATGATTATTATTTCCCCTCTCTGTCTACCCCACATCAGCAAATCCCATTGATTCTGCCTTTAAAGGCCTTCTCCCCAATACTTACACACGTGACACTGAGGGTGGGTACTGTCATTGTTTGATGTGGCCACAGGAATACGTTCTTGTACCCAGAGGATGGCAACCCAAGTAAGGCTTTTAGAGGAGATGTGTTAAGCCTATCATTCCTGTTTGCAACTGGCCCTCATCTTTGTCTATGTGCCAAAGCCCTTTCCATGGTCTCCAAGGCCCTCTGGAAGCATACTGTGGTGTCTTTGTCCCATTTCCTCTCATTCACGTCAGTGCCTCCCTGTCCTTCTAGAGTGCCAGGCCCTTTCCTTTGCTGGTCACAATGTATATGGTGTCTGGCTGGGCTATTTCACAAACTCACTCATAGCCTTGTACAGATAACGGTTAGTGTCACGAGAGAAGTCAGCTCTGGCTGCCCTATAGCACACTCTCTATTTTTCTTGATAATTCGACCTCATGTTGCTTTTATGCTTTAATCAATTTCATAACAATGTCCTTTCTCACTGTCAATACCTTTCCCGAGTTTTGTAAATGAATTTAATCCTTTCAAATATAGGAGGGAGAAAGAAACAATTATTTATCATCTTTTTATATTTTGGGCACCATTTCTGAGGTACTTTGTACAGATTATATTCATGATTAATGTGGTTCCTTAAAACAATCTTCTACAAGAGAGTTTCATTTATTTTCATAGATTGGGGGAAAAAAAGACAGCCCCTGTGACCACATAGAGAAGTGAGGGATGCTGGGATATGAACCCTGAGTGTGGCTCACCCAAGAGCAATGCCCATTTCACTTCATTTCTGTTGCTATGAGCTGTTAACTGTTAATGTGAGGATAAATGACTACGCATGACCATCAGGGAGTGACTTTCTACAAAGGGAAAGTGGTAGACTAACCGCCCAGGGCTTCCCCGATTGATTCCCATTACTGGAGTGGGACATAGGCTGGAAACCCAGCTTCCTTATTTGACCCCAGGAGGTTCCTTGTGTCCAGCCAGAAGGTTTTAGTGGCTCAGAATCTTCTTCCTTCCCATGTGTGAGTATTTTTCTGTCCATTTGATTTGACCCTTGTTAACTGACTCATATTCTTGTGCTTTCAAGGCCAAGCTTTTGAAAATCCAATCCTAAAACCTGTAGCCTGAATTTTACCTGTGTACAAGCTAACCTTTAACTGATCTCTACAGTGTCAGCATGTGCTCAGGAAAAACAGCTGAGCAGAAATCTGCCCCATTTGCCAGCACTGATTTTCCTGCACCTTTGCCCATCTTGTTTCTTAGCACGAAGAGATTACATTTGGGTATAAACTCCTAGCTCACTGATGAATTCTCAGGCCAGAGAAAAGCCCTCGTTGGTAATGTGTACTATTTGTAAGTAAAGAGAATCAATTCAAGAGACAATGAAACTGTGGGAGTTGCAGTGTCTGCTACACTGAATGCTCATTAACATTTTAATTAAATAATTAGATTTATCATTAGCAGGAAAGAAGAGAATTGAATAGCTTCATCAGTAACAGAAATGCATGGAAGGTTGGAATGGAAAAAGTTTTGTTCTATTTTCTCCAGGCAAATCTATGAATGCATAGGTAGTCGCGATTCCTGTGCACAGACTGTGGATGCAGAAATGGGGGCTAACACAGAACCCTGGATGCAGATGGAGGCTGTGCCTTTGCAAACAGCTGTGGATGCATAGATAGATGTTGTGTCCATGCACTGAGCTTATGGATGCACAGAGAGAAGCCATGCTAGTGCATGGCAGTGAGGAGACAGGCATCAGGGCATGCCCTGGAGAGAAGAGCATATTTACTTATATGAACCATATTAGATCAAGCTCCTTGCATTTGTAGAAAGCTCTTTGCTGGTTACCATCTTACAGTAGAAAACTGTGAATTTATCCAGATTACTGTTATATTACTTTACTGCATCCTGAAAATTTGTCCTTACTTCATATAGTCTAAGAGAAATATGTTCACTGAAGGTCACTGTATTGTACACCCAAGAAAGGATGGTATTCTCAAAAGTTAAATTGCCTTATCTTGATAATGACTTTTGGATGCATAGATTCAGATCTTAAAAATTAACCCCTCCACATCCTCTTGTAGAACATTCTACTTAGGCAGTGAAGAGTCATTTCAGTATCCTTTCTTAAAATGGGCCCATTTTAGCATTTTTTATTAAAATGAAGGCTTTTCAGAATCCTTACTCAAAATGTTGGGTTAATTAGCATGCTGTGGTTTTCCTTTTAGAATTTTAACATGGATTATGCCATATGACTGGGAGTTGCATCTTGGGACTTCCTGGCACTTGCTCTTTGTGGGTTCTGTCAGTATTTAGATGGGAGGAGGATGGCACCCAACATTCTAAAGTATGCATTTATCAATGGTCATATTACCCTGAACATGAGATTTCCTTTAAAATTTAGCTATAACCAAACTAATATGTATAATATGTACATATATTCATACTTATGTATAGGTTCCATCTGCTTTATGTAAATTCTATACTTCAAGGTACTATGAATAAATGTATTTAATTTGTATGGAAACATAGATCACAGTTTGTAGTATAGGCATTGCCAGTATAGATGCTAAGGGGTTAACCCATTTGGAATTTATTTTGGTCTCTTAATACTCTATTTGAGGATTTGGGGATGTAGCTTAGCTGGTAGAATGCTTACTTAGCATTCAGAATGCCCTGAATTCAACCACAGAAACTGGACGTGGTAGATAGCTCAGGCTGGTATTCCAGCACTTGGAAGGTAGATGCAGGAGAATTAGAAGTTCAAGATCATCCTTGGGTTACATGTGTTTGAGGTGGACCTGGCTACAGGCGATATCCAGCTCACTGTCTTACAGCCACAGGCACCCTCCTTCTTGTCCCACACATGTACAGCTCTGCTCTTTCCTGTCTCAGAAGGAAAAGTTATGCTTGAGCTCTACTGGGATGGAGATATTATTGATGGGTAAACTACTCTGCTTACCTCTGTGGGGATGTAGATGTGTGAATAGGAACAAGTTTTCTGTAGTACTTATCTCTGATCTGCTTGTAGGTGTGTGTAGGGGGTCAGATAACTTTCTCAGACTCGGCACATTTATGAAGATGAGTTCAGCAGAAGTCTTGATAAATGGACCTGTGCTCATTGCCAAGCGAGAGATGTGGGCCACTGAGCTACGACCACAGTTGTCTATCTTATTTATGCTACTTTTAGTTGGAAAGTAGAAATCGATGTATTCTGTACTTGTGTTTCTTGGAGAACGTATCAATCAAAGTTAACTTCCATCTTGCTTGAATGATGTAGACTTTGACTCTCTGAAATATGTCCCTTATTTTTCAGTCTGATCTCAAAACTTTTCCAATGTTTGCTTATTTTCTTATACTAGAATACTTCTGAAAATGTGCTGCTTTCAATAAAGATTAAATTTAAATGCTCATTGTTTATGACCTACTTTCAGCTAATTGACAAATGTTATCTAACCTATTTTAGGTCTTGATCTCATATGTGTGTGCATTTGCTTATGTATATGAATAGTATGTACAAGTGTATGTGTGCTTGTGTGTGAGAGTGTTTGAGTGCATGTGCATATGTGAGCAGATGTGTGTGGAGACCTGAGGCTGACATTGGGTGTCTTTCTATTGATCTCCATTTTATATTTTGAGATGGGGGCTCTTGTTGAACCAGGAACTTACTATCTTGACTAGTCTTTCTAGCTGATTTGTCCCAAGGATTGCTTGTCTCTGCCTCAGCATTGGTATTACAGGGGGGTTATCACGCTTCTAATTCCAATGGCAAAAATAAGACCACTACCACAATTTGAGCCAAACTGGAAGTGAGCTTGATTTTTTTTATTGGGGTGAACCCAAGAGCTGGCCAATGACTGCCTCCTAAGTCAGGTTAAAGAGGGCAGCCCTGAATTTACCTCTTGAGCCCCTTTTAAGGAGTAAAATATCAAGTAGTTTTACAGAAGGGAGACAATGAGGTGATAAGAAAATATACACAAAAAACTTCTAAAAACATTATTTTGTCACCTACCGCTGATTAGGGAGGATCAGGGAGGCCCAGGGAGGGTCAGGGTCTTAAAAACAAATCAAGGTCTTGGGTTGGGGAAGGTCAGGTTCCAGAAAACAGAGAGCAGCTCAACTCTCACAGTGAACAGAAACCTATTTTTAAAAATACAGCATAATGGCTCCCGCCTTCGAAATGGAGTCAGGCAGTTTCCTCAACACTCACCCCAATTTTGCTTGGGTTCTAGGAATCTGAACTCTAGCCTGTACTTGCACAATACGTGTTTTACTCACCAAGCCATCTCCCTAGTCTTCCTTTTCTTCTACTAACCCTAAGTGCCATGATACCATAGCTCTTAACCTAGTTCAGAAATGTAGAATAGTTTCAAGATTTCGTAAGAAATGTCCTCTGACATTGTCCCATTGGTTCTGGGACCTTTTCTTCCGCTTTGGTATCTACCAAGATATACAGTTTTCTATGTTTCATAATGGCTTCATGACCATATCCTCGGTCTTTCTGCCACATAGTTTGGGATACTGGAGAAGACACACCCAGTCCACTGCCACGCAGCTCTACCCATCATCCATGTTCCTCAGTCGTGCAGCTCTGCTCCTTTGCATTTCAGGACCTTGTTTCCCCATCGGCTAGAAATGGTCTTCTGCTGATCTCTGACTCTCCTGTCTTATGTCCTTGGGGTAGGGGTCTTACCACATAGTACCCTAAGTTCTTTGCCAGCCTGTCCCATCCTTGTCCTCCCAGTTCCTTTACAACAACGGTCATGCTCTGTGATGGCCCCTGGAGCATGATGGATGAGGATGCTCAGAGGAAGGAGGTGACGGCTCCTGCGAAGCCAGGCCTGTAGAGGGGCTGGCATGTGCTACAGCTGACATGCAAGCAGAGCATGTTGCAGGATTAGGCAGTGCAGTAGTCGCTCTGCTGTGGCTGTGATGAAACACCATGACCAAGAGCAACTTACAGAAGGAAGGGTTTGTTTTGAATTCCAGTTCCAGTGGAATTGAAACCTTAATGGCTGGGAAGGCATGGCATGGCAGCAGGACCAGCAAGTAGGCTGGTCACATTTCTTCTACACACAAGAAGGAGAGAGAGAGAGAGAGAGAGAGAGAGAGAGAGAGAGAGAGAGAAGAGAGAGTATTCAAATGCACATGCCTATGGGGAATATTGATGTGGAATTCCCCTCTGTATGCTGTGAATATGTTTTATTGCCATTGGTTAATAAAGAAGCTTCCTTGGCCTATGGCAGGACAGAATATAGCCAAGCTGGAAGAGATATATAGAGAAAGTAGGCAGAGTCAGAGAGACACTATGTAGAGGCCAATGGAGACATGCAGGAGCTTTACCCATAACCCACAGCTTTGTGGTGATACATAGATTAATAGAAATGGGTTAATTTAAGAGGTAAGAGTTACTTAATAATAATCCTGAGCTAATAGGCCAAGCTGTGTTGCAATTAATATAGTTCCTGCGTGATTATCCAGGTCTGGGCAGCTGGGAAATGAATGAGCAGTCTCCATCTTCAGGACATTTCACATTCAAATTATTGAAGACAATTAGGAGGAAATACTAAAGGGTACTAGGCATATGGTGTTGATTACTACTCGATTGGCAGTATTGTTTGTTAAGATAGGGAAAATGGGTAAATGGCATTTTGAAGAACTGCAACAAGATCTGTCTGTTGGGTATATTAAATTCCAAGTAGATTATAGATCCTTACCAGGTATGGTGGCACATGCCTGGTATCCTAGCACTCAGAAGTGGAGGCAGGAGGATCAAGAGTTCAAGGCCACCCTTGGGCTACATGGCAAGTTTGAGGCTAGCCTGAGTTCCATGTGACTTTGTCTCAAACAAGAAAGCAAAAATAAAAACTACCATGACACGATTTGTGGGTGCTGATAGGATGGGGTCTGAGCCTTCTTTCTTGTTTCTCTCTGTTCCTCTGACATTTGTAAAAAGGCACGCAAGAGTTTTTCTGTTGACGTCTCGGTCTTTCATTTGCTAAGACTTTGATGGCAGGAAGCCAGTCTTCTCCTCTCGAGATGATTGGTGGCCCACGAGGAGTCCATCAGGGTTTCAGTGAGGTAGCTGATGGCAAGTGCTTGCCTGAACATTATTGGTGTAGTAAAGTTTTTTCAGGCTTCATTTAGGAAGAAAATGAAAAGTTCCTTTCTGTTAGAAGTTTGTGCTTCAAAGATGAACTAGAAAAACCCTGTTGGAATGTGTGTATATTCAGACACAGTGCTGGCTTCAGATTTCGGTTTGGCCGGTTGCCATCTCTGGCTGGTGGAAAGAAAACAAGAGGTCTGGCATCTCAAGTGAGCCTGAGAGTTGGATGTTCCCATCCTGTTTCCCCTTAGCTGACATTACCCAGGCCCAGGGTGACCTCAGGCCTTATAGCGCATAATTCTTTACATGCCATCTTGAATGTAAACTTCCATATATGAGTCATCAATATAGAGCAGGAGATTACTTCTTCAGTTTGCTGTTTGTGAAATAAAAAACACTGTGGTTATTTTGTGTCCTAGTTCCTTTATATAATCAACTCAACACAACCTAGTGTTGTCTGGGAAGAGGAAACTTCTATTAAATTGTTGACTCAATCCATTTATTTTGTGATATATCAGTGAGTCACTGTCTTGAGTGATAATTGATGTAGCATAGCCAAGCCCACTAGTGGGAGGCTAGTGCAATACTGCCCCTAGGTGGGAGGTCTCGGGCTATGTAAGAAAGTTAGTTGAACATAAGCTGCTTGAGTGAGTCAGCATGCAGCATTCCTTCACGGTTTCTGTTCCAGGTTCCTGCCATGAATTTCTACCCTGACTTTCCCTGGTGATAAGCCAAACAAGCTCTTGCCTTGATAACTTGCTTTTGGTCAGAGTATTTTATCCCAGCAACAGAACAAAGCCAGAACTCGGTGTGTCAGCCCACATCACACCACAAATTAGGGAAGCCAGTAAAAGAAAGGAAGACTACAGGAAAGCAGGAGCCTGTAGTCCCCTCTATGGAAAGCTTCCCTTAGTCCTCTCTCTTGAAAACCATGCCAGACGTAGTCGTTGTCAATGTAAAGTATCAAAGGCACACTGAATTTCTCCCCTTGAGATTGCACAGGGAGGTTCTGCCTCCTCCCTTGTCTTCAGAACTATAAAATGTGAGCACTGAAAGAGACTTTGGAGAACTTTGAACTCATCTGCTGGTGGGGGACTGAGATTAGGCAGTCACACTGTAGTCTAAACAGAGTAATATCACTACCAATAAAAATGGCTGAAGAAAGCCAGATACAGTTGCATGCTCATCTTGGCACTTGGTAGGTAGAAACAGAAGATCCAGGTCATCTGGCCACTTGGGCTACACAAGAACCTGTCTAGAAACAAACACACAAACAAAGCATTAAAAAACCTCTGTGAGTTCGAGACCAGCTTGGTCTACAGAGCTAGTTCCAGGACATGCTCCAAAGCCACAGAGAAACCCTGTCTCGAAAAACCAAAAAACAACAACAACAACAAAAAAACCTCTAGAATTTCCCCGAAGTTTCTGCAGTGTCATTAACCCATGGCACCTGTCACTATGAAACCACAGGTGTACATGTCATGAGGTGTCAGGTCACTTTTTGTCAGTGGCAGCTCCCTGCAACTGTCTGTAGGTCAGGGCAGCAAAATGTGTTGTGGGGTTCCTGTTGGTTAGTGCACAGAAAACATGTAAAGCTTGACAAGAGGGAGTTGGCCAGTGGATGACATGAATCCAGGCAGAAGGGGGTACCACTAGAAGAAAGCATTCCCGTGGCACAAAGGAGTTAGAGAGAGAAAGGAGGGCTGGGCACAGTGACGGCCTGGGAAAGGCTCCACACACAGTGAGAGGAGCACAGTAAAGTTGAGTTTCTTGTAAAGAGGACCATGTGACAGGAAGACATTGTCCTAGAGGCACAGGGTGGAACAATTCAGAAAGATCCCCCCTGTTGAAAGCACACAGAGAGTTCTGGAAGCTGATCCCAGCAGAGAGGAAGTATATGTTCTCACGAAGCCTGCAGTTGATGCTTGTAGCTCAGGGGTATTTCAGGGTTAGGCAGGCGAGCTCCACACCACTGTTCTTGTTCAGTGTTTTATAAGGAAATGAAATGCCCCAACTCTTGATATTTCCAATGTTTTGAATTATAGTATACTAAATTAAGTTTAGTGCCCATATTTCCTTTCAATTTTCTGTATATTCATTAATCTCATAGTAAGAGGTTTTAATCTTTTGCCAAAAATTTAAAGGTCACAGAACAAGTATAATTTTCATAGTTTTCTCAAGGAGTGTTAGAAATAAGCCTATACTAACACATAAATTGAAGACTATATAAATGTAACAAAACTCCAGCTATATTGTCCCCCCTCTTCTTCCTTACAGCTGTTTGAACTCACTGTGTTATCTGTTTCTCTCTTTGGGGGGAATATGAAGTTAACATTTAGTTTGGCCAGATGCCAGAACAGTCTTATGCAGTGATAGAATAAGTGAGATGAAGTAATGGGCATGTAGCATGGAGTCCAAGACAGATCAGGCATCCAGGTGATATCTGCAAAATCTGATCTCTTTGTACCTCCTCTACTGCCAACCTAGCTTCAGCTGCCATGTGCCCATGGATGGTAATAACCCTCATTGGCTGTCCTGTCTCCTTACTGACCACACAGGCTGGCCTAGTCGTACACCACTTCCTACACTACAAGCACAAGTGTCAGTGCTGGCCTCAAGGTATTTCATGATCTGGTCCCCTTGTTGACTCCCTTAGGAATAACATACCACTTCCCGCTCATTTAGTGCACTCTAGCCAAAAGGTCTTTGTTCCTGTTTCCTTCCTTTCTTCCCATCGCTCTTTCCCTCTCCCGTTCTTTCCCTTATTTCCCCTTCCTCCTCTCCCCCTCTCTCCATTTCTTCCCTTTTCGTTGCATCCTTTTCTACTCTTCTGCACATCTCTTTCTTTTTTCTTTGTACTAGGGCTTAAATTAAGGGTCTCAAGTGTGATATGCCTACAGTGTACTCAGGAACTATGCCCTACATCAGTGCTTTTCTGGGTATTGCTAAGACTGTTTTCTGGTCTGGGCACCTCTCCGCAAACCTCTCTCTCTGGGTCCTACCTCCACACAGTCTTCAGGTTTATTATCCTTCCCTCCAAGTTTTCATTCAGAAGTCACCCCCCCAGTGAGTCCCCCACAGTCCTTCCCCAGCACATAGCGCTTCCCATCCCCTTAGATTTCTGTCTTTTTTCCTTGTAGAACTTTTCATCGTCTAAGTAATTATACATTTATTGTGTTTCTGTTTATTGAGTCTCTTCCCTTGCCAGCACGTAAGCCTAATGAGTTTGGGGATCTTTGGTGTGCCAGGCGATTTATCTCAAGCACTTAGAGCAGTTCCTAGCATATATTTGTGTCCCAAGCAAGGATCTGTTAAATGATGAATGAACATTTGAAGGAGGCTGTTGATGTTGTTGGTTGCGAATTACTTTCTGTGCTGCTCTGTTTCAGAAGACTTGGCATCATTTGTTAGAGAAATCATGTCTTATTAACTTGTCACAAATTTGCTGGAAGTTCTCCCCATAAAAAAACCTCCATTTTAGGAAGTTACATTTTTATTTATTTATTTATTGGGAATGGGGCACTCCCTGGCATGTAGGGAGGTCAGAGAACAACTTCTGGAATCGATTACCTTCCTCCACCGGTGGGTTCCAGGGACTGAACTCAGGCTGTGAGGCTTGGTGACAAGCACTCTTACTGCGCCAACTTGCTGGTGCTATTGTGATAAGTTTTAAAGGCCCAGGACATGCAGGGGAGAATTAAACAGAGGGAATCCAACTCTATATTTATGAGCCACAATCACATGCTGTGGTTTAACATGCATGATGATATGATTCTTTTAGGTTTTGGCTACAGGGCATATTTCAGTTTTCTCTCTTTATTTCATGTGTATGTGTATTTTGTCTGCATGTGTATCTGTGCACCACTTGAGTTCCTAGTGCCCATGAAGGCCAGAAGAGGCCATTGGAGCCCCTAAGACTTGTGTACCACCATGTTGGTGCTTGGAACTGAATTTGGAGCCTCTAGAAATGAGTCAGTGCTCTTAATCACTGAGACATGGCTCCAGTCCCTAAAGCATATATCCCCGTGGGGCATCCATCTGGTTTCTTTTTATCCCCTGGACAGATAACCACACAATAAGACACATAATGTGAACACACATGTATGTGTGCGCTTATACGTGTCCTCTTATGCTTATATTCTTTGTGTCTGCCTATTTATGTGTGGTGTGATGTGATGTGTGTACCTACCTGTGTACATACCTGTGGAGGCCAGAGGTTAGCATTGGGACATCAGTCTGTTCTTTATATTTTGAGACAGGGTATGCTACGTAACCTGGAACTCACTGATTTGGTAAGACCAGCTGACCATCAAGCTCTAGGGACCCACTTACATGCAGCCCCCCTCAGCCAGCACCCCAGTGCTAGGAAAATAGGTGCATGCAGCTGAGTCTAACTTGTTATGAGGGTTGTCGAGATTTGAACTTGTGTCTTCGTGTTTTCGTAGGAAACGCTTAGCAACTGAACCATCTCCTTGGCCACAGGGAAAGGTTTTTAGGTGAGACTGTCTCTGAAGAGACCCTCATGAAGCAATGCAGACTAATAATCAAAGGCTTAAACCTGAGTAAACCAAGACAAACATAGTGAGTTTATGTAAAGTACTTGCCATGGTGAATGACTTGAGGCCATCCAGAGCTGTTAAGGATATCTACTGAGCTTTCATGAGTGCGCTATAGGGAACTGGAGAGATGGCTTATAGCTAAGACCACTTGATCGCTTACAAAAAGTCCTTGAGTTCAGTTCCCAGCATCCACATGGTGGCTCACAACCATCTATCACTTCAGTTCCAGTGGATCTGGCTATCTCTTCCAGCCTCTATGGGTACACACAAATATAATAATGTAAATAGTTTTTAAAAGGTGTATACCACATGGGATGGAGAGATGGTTTAGAGGTTAAGACATTTACTGCTCTAGCAGAGGACCTGAGCTCAGTTCCAAACATCCATGTCGGGTATCTCACAACCATCCACAATTCTACCTCTCCCAGATCAGTCCCCTTCCTCTTTGCCTCCACGGGGACTGCATTCCTGTGCACATAACCTCCCACTCCAGTAAAAATAGAATAAATATGTCTAAGGGTATTCTATAATTGACTTGTGTAAATTGTATATGAGAAGATAATCGTAATCAAAGTTTTATTGTATTTATGTTACAGTAAGATTTGCTGTAGCTCTAATATACAGGCTCTATAATTTTCCTCCAGTTTGCCCTATTTCCTTGCTTCCCCTAAATCATCAAATCACTTACTAGGGTCATCCAATATTCAGCTCAATTGGATATTATGTAGGCTCTCACCTTGGCCATATTAATTGGTGATTCCATTTGTTGGCATGGCAGCATGCATCTGTGAACAATTGGAGGTGGTGTAGGACCCCCAGCCATTCATCTAGCATACATTATATTCACTGATCACAGAATTTGACCTGGGGACAGACCCAAAGCAAGGCAGGTCTTGTTTCTCTCCTCATACAGCTGTTTATACCATGACACATGCCAACAGGCAGAATGTGGCCCGAGGAACTGGTTTCCGTCCACAAAGAGCTTATCATTAATTATACTTCTGGTTATTCAATAACAGTTGGGAAATGAATATGGAAGCGTGAGGAAAGATGAATAAAATATGTAGATGAACGTTTGAATTCTTCACAAGCTTTACAATGCTAGTATTGAAAAAAACTGAGTCTCATGTGTTTTGTACTAGCTTGTACAAAGCAAGAGTCTCTATAAGGATAGCTAGAAGAAGGGTTCCAGGTGCTAGGGGCTACTGTGATAGGCTGGCCGACTATAGAAGGAGGTGGCTCCTTTCTTCCACAGATGTGAGAGCCACATTCAAGATATATTTGGTCAAAATTGTTAGACCCAGCTGAGCATGGTGACTCACACCTATAATCCCAGCACTTGGGAAGAAGAGATGAGAATATTGTGAATTGAAAGTAATCTGGATTGCATGGTGCAAAGGGTCCTTTGTTTTGTTTTACACACATCCTCTAAATCTCACCTTTCAGCCTCTTCCTCATCTCCCCTCCCTCATCATCACCTCCCCTGTATATTGATTTCTAGATTCTCTGGTTCCAAGCTTAGCTTTGGGGTTGCCCCATTACCTCTTTTGGCTATCTGTAGTTCTATTCTCTAGGACAGTTAACACTTCTTGACTCTTCAGAGATATCCTCGTGTCTTTGTTCTGGGATCAGCCAGGGTGTATTCTACCCCTGTGTGAGACCCCTAGGGTATTCCTCAATGTCTTACCCCCTTTCTTTGCCAGGCTGTGCCAACCTGCATTACTACCTTGTCATAGTGTTTGTGGGAAACCAGGATTTCTTCAGCACTGAAAAAGCCTTCATGCTGAGCTTGGATCTGGAATTGTAGTGTCTTCCATGAGTTGAGTGAAAGGGTGGTACTCACCTATTAGAAATTTTGGCTTTTTGTTTTATTCCTTCATTTGACATTCTTGTAAATGTGTTCATTGAGATTCATGATTACAGGCTCCCTCTTCCATTCCTGACATTATGGTTTGGGGGATGTGTTTCTAAGTAACAATAGTCTCAATTTAATAACTGGACATTAATAGCTACAGAAATGAATACATAATGACCAGAAAATCTAAAGGGAAAAATTCAGTGACAGGGGCATAAAGCACAAGAACAGCCTGGTAGAGCAGGAGAGGCTTGTGTCTGTGACCAATGCTTGAATTTAAACTTGAAGGCTGGGCAGCTCTTAATCAGAGGAGGACAAAGGGACTTAGTATATTGAAAAGACTTATAGGAGCGTCATAAGACAGGAGGTTGGTTGGAGATGGTTCCTTGACTACAAACCATGGGACAAAAGTCTTAAAAGCTGATGGATATTGGGCCTTTATTCTTTCAGAACTGGGAAGCCATTCAAGGGTCTTCTTTAATGCCAGTCATGTTCAATATTTCCCTCCCTCCCTCTCTTCCTCCCTCCCTCCCTCTTTCCCTCCCCCTCCCTCTTTTCCATCCTCATGTAACTCAGGCTTACCTCGAACTCAGTATGTTGACGATGACTTTGAACCCCTGATCCTCCCACCTCCCCCCAAGTCCAGGATTACAGATGTCCAGTACCATGCCAGTTTATGTAGTACTGGGGATCGATTCTTCAAGCATGCTAGGCAAGCACTCTACCAGGATATGTGAATTCAACATTCTGTGTACCATTTTATATTCCAGAAGAACTCAACATGTGTCATTCCTTAGAGAGTGGGCTTTCTTCTTAACTCCATAGATCATTATTATAATAGCAATTAGACATTGCTAGTCAATGGATACATTTGTCACGTTGACCTACTTAGAAAAAGTGATTTTTTAAAAGTATTTCTTCCATGAAGAGGGCTCTAGTAATCTAAAATTTCCTTCTTTTTTTCCTTCTTTTTTTCCTTCCTTCCTTCCTTCCTTTCTTTCTTTCTTTCTTTCTTTCTTTCTTTCTTTCTTTCTTTCTTTCTTTCTTTCTTTCTGTGAGACAGGGTTTCTTTGTGTAGCCTTGACAGCTCTGTAGATGAGGCTGGCTTTGAACTCACAAAAATCCACCTGCCTCTGCTTCCCTAGTGCTGGGATCAAAGGCATATGGCCACCACTGCCCCACTAAATTTTCAATTTTTTGTGTTTTAATACTGTATCAAAACATTCTATGACAATGCTATTTATATGTAAATTGTATACCACACATAAAATAAAGTATGTTTTTATTTTAAAAATAAAAAGACAGTCTACCAATTGAGCTATATCCCCAGCCAAGCTGACCTCAAACTCATGCATCTCCTGTCTTTACTTACCAGTTTCTGAAGGCCTTGTGCCAACACACCTAGCTTCATGACGTTTTTCTAAATCAAGTAAATTTATTGTTTGAAGTTTATTTTACAAAATAGAAAATGATAGATTCAAGTCTTTGTGGGAGCAGCAAGAGCATTTTATGATGCTACTCATTTGTGCTTCATTTACAGTTAGGTTTTGAAATTAAAAAAACAGTGAAATAACAACTTGCGTTGAATCTATTTTGTGGTGATTTGGTTCTGGAATATGATTTATTGTAAACTGAGTATACATGTGTTGCTCTAGCAAGGCCTTAGGGCAGACAAAAAATGTGGAAGGAGGTTGGATAACAGAAGGATGCCAGTAGGTGCACAGGGATGTAATGTATAATATGACCCCAGTATATTGTACAAAAGTATAAAATTACCAAATTTAAAAACTAATGCTTGAAAAAAAAAGTGTAGCCGGTGTAAATTTTAAGGTGCTTTTAGCTTTATGTGCTAAGGTAGGAGGCTCTACGGCCATTGCTTGCCTGCCTTAGACACACAACATCTGATGCCCATGACCAGGTTCAGAAGCAAGAGCTGTGAATTTCAGACTTAAGCCTCAAGAGCTCATTTGAAAGAAGCCTTATGACCCAGGCAGACATTCTTCCATTGTTAGTATTCTGGACCTCTTCAGTGTTAGGCAATATTAGTCTTCAGCTTTGGGGATAGAAACTAGGTTTTATATACCTGAATATTCAAGCCAGATCATCATGCACATATCAGACAAATGCTAAGCAAAGCCAAAGTTGCTGCACACGGTTTCAATCAGCAGAAAACTGCAAGTCGTCCCTACTAGCTCTTCCTGGAAAGCCTGCAGGCTCTTCTATCACAGGAGAAAGCGTCTTCATAGGGATGAGTGATGGGCTAATAAAAGGGAGTTGGCAGGTGGCTTGCATTCTGCTGTTTGGTCCATCAAGAGTTTGGCATATATTACTTTCTGTCAAAAATGGGAACCCGTCTTTCGGGGCTATAAAATAGAGATTGTTCTCATGTATACTAGAAAAAGCTTTGAGGGTATGTCAGGTTAGGCTCTGTCATTTCAAGACAAGTCATGATTGGCAGTCCTGGCTATATCCTGTCTTCTTGGTAATGTAGTTCAGCTTTTCTGAACATAGTGTTATGTGGTTCCTGGGTTGCACTGTCACCCAAGTTTTGCAACATGGAAACAAAATTATGTGTGAATGTCAATTGCGTAGGTTCGATAGTGTACTTTCTTTTTCATTTTTTTTATTGATTTTATTGAACTCTGCATTTTTCTCTGCTCCCTCACTTTCTCTCCCCTCCCCTTCAACCTTCTCCCATGGTCCCCATGCTCCCAATTTACTTAGGAGATCTTGTCTTTTTCTACTGCCTAGGTAGATTAGGTCAATGTATGTCTGTCTTAGGGTCCTCATTGTTGTCTAGGTTCTCTGGGATTGTGAATTGTAAGCTGGTTTTCTTTGCTTTATGTCTAAAAGCCACTTGTGAGTGAGTACATATGATAATTGTCTTTCTGGGTCTGGGTTACCTCACTCAATATGATGTTTTCTAACTTCATCCATTTGCCTGCAAATTTTAAGATGTTATTTTTTTATGCTGTGTATTATTCCATTGTGTAAATGTACCCCGTTTTTCTTACCCATTCTTTGGTCGAGGGGCATCGAGAGTGTTCTTGAGTAAATTGTTTAGCTTCATTTGTTCTCTCGCACAATTGATATTCCTGTCATGCTGCTGGACATTCCAAATGATTTCTACTTTTCTGTTTCTTCCCCCCAGTAAACATAGCCTGAATGACTGACTTCTTCTCCCATCATTATTTACTTATTTATTCAGTTAGTTTGAGACAGGATTTGAGCTAACCCAGACTGACCTCAACCTGTTCTATTGTCTAGGGTAGCCTTTAACCAATTTCTGACCCATCTTCCTGCATCTCCCCAGGGCTAAGAGTACAATTGTGTGTCATCACTTAGAGTTTATGAAGTGCCAGGGATTGACACATGGCTTGATGCATGCTAGGCAGAATTACTGCTTACTGAGCTACATCTCTCGCATAGAGACTCATTTTAATATCCCAATGCATTTATTGGTGGCCTCTTCAACACTTAGGGAAGACCAGCCATGTCTTCTAGCATCCATAGACCCATTATGGATCCTGGATACTCAGAGAATGGCCTTAAACATTGGCGTTTATTGGAAATGCACTCTCAGTCCACCCAAAGCCTGCAGAACAGGGGTGCACATCTTAGCAAGATCCTCTGGCGTCGGGATGCATGTGAGGATATGGGAAACAATCATGCTGCTCACGAGTATGGTTAAAAATTCAGTTCCTGGTAGAAACAATGTGGATATGGCTTTCAGGTTCAGATACATTAGATTTAATGATTCAGTTCCTGGAAACATGTGTAACAAGTCTTAGAGAGGAAAAACTTACGTTGTGCCTCATTTTCTCCTCCTATGTGTGTGACTAGTCTTTGTATCACATGGGAATAGTGAGGGGCAGACATGCTTCGTGCCTTTGGGAACTGTGTGATGCTTTCCCTGTTTTCAGAGTTATTTAGTAGGGCTGCTGTTCTCGTGAGTCCCCTACCTACCCTCAGCTCTCACTGTCTTCACCTCTGTTCACTTCCATGTCTTTAATTCATGAATAGTTCCTTACTAAATGACATCGGGCAGTCTCCAGCTTTCCCCAAAGGTTCTTTTGCCTTAGAGTGTTGTTTACATAATAGAGCTGGGTCCATAGGACATGTAATACAAAATAGTAGGAGCCTCTGGGATTTGCTAGGCCCGCGAGCACATCAGTACCATTTCCAGCTTTCTCATTATACTGCGAGTTTGGAAACCACCATATAGCTTTCATCTTGTCGTAGATTATGTAAAGCACTTCATGATCTTTTATTTTGCCATGCAGCACATGAATTTTGCATTTGCTTTTACTTATAGGGAAATCAGGCTATTTTTCCCCCCCAGCAAATGGCTTTTCAAGTAAAATGAATTCACTCAAATTAATGAACAACCAGCAGTGGACTTGGAGGGTGGAAGTGAACAGCCGGCCTCAGCCCGTGGCAGGCACTATCTGCTCTCTGCACCACGGTGCGGCTGCCATGTAAGACATGCGAGCAAATGACAGACACCAGAAAGGTTTAAAATGCAAAGCAGAACTGTGGTTTTTTTTCTTCGATGCACACAGCATTTGCTTGAGTTAACCAAAGCAGCTTATTTTCTGTTTCTGGAGATTCATCCCACTTACTCATCTTTCCCCTTCCGTTCTGCAGTGGAATGCAGAACAGGTGCAATCGTTGATGCAGGGCTTCTGGGGCAGCCCTCTTACGGGAAGACACATGAGAGGACCAATGGGTGCTTGGATTCTTTCCTCTGCTGTGTATCCTCCTGTGAGTTTGCGGTTGACATGTCAACATACAAGTGGTGGGATTGAGATGAGTCAGTACGTGCCCTGCAGGCTTGGGGGCTGTCTTTGCGCTCTCACAATCCTGGTGAAAACAACACGAAACAATCAGGCGTAGAAGAATATGCCTCTGGCCCCAGTCCTAGAGAGGTGGACACAGGAGGATACCTGCGATTCATTGCTCAGCCTTTTGAGTCAGTGAGTTCCAGACTCAGAGACAGACCTTGTCTCAAAAAAAAAAAAAAAGTGAAGAGGGATTAAGGAAGACACCTTGATCAGATCTCTTTCCCCCACTACAATTGGTAGTATTCTTTTTTTTAACATTTGCCATAAATAATAGAACCTGATGAATGGGATAATATTTTGTTACAAAATAACTTCATATCCTCTTCCTCAGAGTCTGTTCTCTCCTGGAGTCATTGTGGTAGCACTTTGTCTTGCATCATCATTTCAGAGATTGAAGACTTTGCCTGAGATCACATGACCTAGTGAAAGGCAGAGCCAGGATGACAGATTCTGCCCATTCTTTTTTGCAGAGCATAGTGGGCTGGTCTTGATCTTGCTACGTAGCCTAGTCTGACCTTACTTAGGAACTCTGTGCCTCTTCTTGGATAAATCACAGTCTCTGTGTCAAGTCATCCTGTGGATCACCTTTTCCCATGAGCATATTTGTCTGCAATCCTGCTTTAGTAATTTGTTCGAGTCCCTTGTTGTATTTCCAAGTATTAAACTCACAAATGGTCTCGCTACGTTTTTATGCAGCCCGGGGTCTTCTCAGATAGGATCTGCTACTGTGTGGTAAAACTAGAACAACTTACCATCAACTGGAACCCAGTTGAGTTATTGGCATATTTCCCTGAGTTAGTTTTATACTGACATGCATGCCAGCCTGTAGAACCTGTTTCGTTCTTGTCCTCAGAAACAAATGGTTTCTTGGCACTTCTGGTGATTGAAACTGTGTGAATGTGGAATAGAAAAATCCTTCCTTCATTTATAAATGTTTGCCTTTGGTGATAGCAATGAGAAAATTGATGACCATCAATGGCCCTGGCTCTTCCCTTTCTCCAGCATCCAGCTTCCTTCTTGCAGATTAAAAAACACCCAAGGGACTGACACTGTATAGCCTTTTCTGGTGGTTATGTGTCACCATGTGGGTATTGGGAATGAAACATGGGTCTTTTGCAAGAGCAGCAAGTGCTTTTAACTGCTAAGCTATCTATACACCTCAGATTATTGATAGGTAATAAAATCCCGGTTTTTTTTTTTTTTTTTTTTAGATCTTACTTAGTCCAGCCTTGTGGAAGCTCACTTTTCTTTTTCTTTCCGCAGGACGATGAGGTGGTTCTGCAGTGTACTGCGACCATCCACAAGGAGCAGCAGAAACTATGCTTGGCAGCAGAAGGGTTTGGCAATAGACTTTGTTTTTTGGAGTCTACATCCAATTCCAAGGTGGGTTGAGAGCTCTCAAGACTGACGGGGTATTCGCGTTTCACTCATGGTACTGAGTTTGTGCCTGAGCACTGTATTGCTTTCTATGGGACAGACAACTTGTAAACTCCATGGGGTAGGAAATGTTTTTACTTCGTCATCTGAAAGCTGAGTCTTTATGGGTCACAGAGAATTGGGGTGCACTGTTCACAAGTGTAGAAAAGGCCTTGATTCATAGTGGCGATTCGGGAGTGGAGAAGCAAATGTGTCCATAAATGATGTGATTACTGAAGGGGGAAAAGCCTGGGAGGAAAGCAGAGTAACCAAGAAGACAGAGATCCAGGGAGGCCTTGTTCAGGGGAGGTGTTGTTCTTTACAGAGCTCCGCTTCAGGAAGGCTTTTTTTTTTGAGAGAGTGATAGTAGAACAGGTCAGACTGAAGTGACTAAGTTCTTGACATTTCCACTAAGAAGAACAAAATCCTGCAACATCTCCTGGGCAGGAACGAGGACTGCTGGACCAGCACAAGGGGACCGGTTGTAGTAGAGGAAGTCTATAAGGATGACTTAGAGCCTGGGATGGGAAGGAGTCCAGGTTTCTTTGTAAGGCAAAGGGAGACTGTAGGGGTGGGACACTGGGTCTGGGCAGTAATTCCATTTGTCTGAAGGGCTCTAAAGAATCTCATGGCTCTTACAGGGATTTGGGACTGTGGAGAGTGAGAGAGGAAACTGGGAAGGAGCAGGAAGGTGCTTGATTTGTCTGGTTGGCAGCTGATTCTTCCTCTTACTTGGTACTGTGGCCATGGGAATTGTGATTGGATTTAGACTATGCTCCAGGAACACCCTGGGCCTGTTGATAGGTCAGTTGGTGAAGAATTGGAGAAAGAAGATATTTCTGGGAGTCATAAAAAGAATGAGAAACGGCCCGTGCAGTGATCTCTTGTGCAGTACTTTCGGGTTTATAGTGTACTTGGTGAGTGCAATCTCATTTCAATTCCACCAAAAGAGAAGGTATGTATTGTGATTATATTCATTACACAAATAAAGAACTGGAAATAGGTAGCAATTCCTAGACTTGAAATATTCAACATGACTTCAACAACACTGTTGGCAAGGGCTGTGCACACGTATACCAAAACTTTTGGCTTCAAATATTTGATCAGTCCTTCATGATGCAGCATCTTTTAGCTGCAAACTAACAGTGAGTATATATGACATATTTATTATAATTATTAATGCCATGTGACATTCTTTATAACTATCAATGTTAGATATATTATGCATGTGTTTTGATTTTTTTTAAGACAGGGATTAATGTAGTTAAGTATATGTTAAGGATAGTATGCTCTTCCTTAGATTTTTTTTTTTTTGCAAAAAGGTCTCACATAACTCAGGCTCACCTTGAACTTTCCATGTAACCCAAGGAGGCTCATGAACTTATGACCCCCCTGTTTCCATTTTCTGGTGCTGGAATTTCAGGTGTGTACCAACACACCTGGTTTCTGCAGTGCTGGATTTGAACTCAGAGCTTTATGGATGCTGGGTAACAACTCATCCAACCAAGCTTCATCCCAAGTCCTCTTCTTACACTTTTAATTTGACAAATTTTGTGAAACATTGTCTTTATAAAATTTACTGTTATATGTCTAGTTATGAAAGCTATTCTTTGAAATCTAGCATCTTCATATTTAGCATTTTCTTTGTTTTTTCACATTTTTGTGGTGGCTAGAACAAGTTTCTTCTGTTAACTAACTTTTTAAGAATACTTTTTTGTGAGCATTTGCCTATATACATGTATGTACATCATGTGTGTGGTACCCTTGGAAGTCAGAACACAGTATCAGATACTCTGGGAGTGAATTACAGGCAGTTGTCAGCTGCCATATGGACGCTGGGCACCAAACCCAGGTCCCTTCTGAAAGAGCAATAATCTCTGAGCCATTTCTTCAGCCTTGTAGCCTGATATTTGATTATCCTCATTATATCGAACATTGTATTAGATGATATTGTTTTGATTCTTTGTTAAGGGAGTTGGTTTCTGATACTAAATATTATTATGGGTTAGGGAGATGACTCCATTGGTAAAATGCTTGCGCACACATGGGTCCGAGTTTCATCCCCACAATCCACATAAACAACTTTGGCATAGTAATGCGTACCTGCAATCTGGACATTGGGAAGGCAGAGGCCGGTAGATCCCTGGGACACACTGGCCTGCCAGCCTAGTTTCCTTAAATTGCTTAAAGCCAATGAGAGACCCTGTCTTAAAACTTAAAAAAATGTGGACAACACCCAAGGAATGACACCCAGGGTTGTCTTTTCTCCTCACATCTGGTAATACATATTCCTAGTTCAACAACGGGTCTATCAAGTGACAGCCAAGCATTCACATAGGCCTAGATCTTCACCTGAATGGTTTAGTTCTTAGCAGGGAAACTTGACTCTTTATTTGCTATAGATGATCCAATGAGCCGAATGTATAATCCTTTACATTCACAGTGTCTTACATTCTTTCTCTTATGAAAGACTGTAATACAAAAAGTTATATTGGCTTGCTTATAGAGTGTAGATTTAAAGTCAAAACCGATGCTGGCCAGAGCACTGAGTTGTCTTCCTATTTTGTTACAACGTAAGATCCTTCCTCTCCACCCTTTAGGTAGCTGGATCTCTGGGCCATATTAGCCTGGCTCCTGTCCTTGCCTGGCTTCATTTGGATACACACATGCTCCCCTGTTCTTTTCTCCCTGCAGCTTTCGCTCTTTGCCTTTTTCATGTAGAGCTGGGGCTCTGGGCTTCCGTTTTCAGGACTTAGCAACTTTGAGACAGAAGCTGATTGCTGCTAAAAATAAGGGAAAAGGGGCTTGTCCATTAAAGCCCATGTAAAGCAGCCTCTTCCAGGTTACCTTTCCCCAGTTACCATTGTAGTCCCCACTTTTTTTTTGAGGGGGGCTGTGCCATTTGGTCTGTATCCTGCTGTCTTTATCGGACATTGCAGAGTTTATGCTGATGTTTCTTTTGCCTCTATGTATCAAGCCCTGGACCTCTGGGGACCAGATGTAACTCATTTCTTGTCTTTTGGTGACAAGCTCTGTGGCCTGAACTAGAAAAATTTAACAAGTAACGACAGAGAGACAGGACTCCAGGCCTTCGTTCATGATTGCAATATGTAAACACACTGTCGTCCCGTATTTTACCTGGATGTAGCCAGATTTGACTTTCATTGGTAGAAAAATGGGATGTAGTTTCCCTCTCTCCAATTGGTATCTCCTGCGTTTATCATGGAATAAGGAGCATAGAGTGATTGTCGGCAATAACCAGTCAGACTATGTAAATTATATATGAAGGCCTGGAAGCGGTCCCAGAAATAGCTCAAGCCTTAGCATCTCTCCATCAAAGGCAAGACTGCCTTCCTGGAGGAGATTATACATTATGCTCCTCAGATGTTTATTCAGGCTCATCTTCCCCTGGAAGGGAAGGCTTGAAACATCAACGTAGATTTTCCTGTAGAAAACAGAAATGTTTACCTCTGATGACATGATTGGTTATTCCTCATTCAACACAACAGGTGTTTGCTGTGCTTTCCTTATACAATTGGCATTTCATTTTTGCCTCTATAAAGGTGGGAAGTCGGTCTTTGATTTTTGGGCAGCAACTCTGAGGCAGAAGTCAGTTTTTAACATTTCAGTTGGGGGCTGGAGTGGTGGTTCTGTGGTTAAGAGTGCTTTCGGCTGCTGAAGACAGTTGAAGTTGGTTACCAGTACCTTTGTTGGGTAGCTCGCAACTGCCTGTAACTCCCATCTCCAGAGGGCTGCATGCTCCCTTCTGGATTCTGCGGGCACTAACACATATATGCACATACCCCACTGAACTGCTGGCCACATAAGTAAACCTTGAGGAAACTTTTAGAGACCTCAGTGGGGAGAGGCTTAGTTGAGAGCTTAGAGAGCTTACTATGCCAGCATGGAGATGTGAGTTCAAGTCTCCAGAGTTCATGTTGTCACTGCTTGAAAGTTCAGGGCTGGAAAGATGGAGCCAGGCAGATACCTGGGGATCACTTCTGGCCAGCCTAGCAGCATCAGCTAGTTCCAAGAAGTGAAAGACTCTATGTCAGAAAAAGCAAGGCAGATGGCTCCTTAGAAATAAACTGGAGGGTGATCTCCTGCCTCCGTATGCACACATGTGACTGCACCAGCGCATCCTTGCATATACACATGCATAAAAATATGAGGGAGATGCCATAAGTTATTGGGCAATCATAGTTTTTTAAATCTTGTTTATTTTTTGTCATAAAAACAGAGTCACATAGGGTATAAAACACTGTCTCCACATCTCTATATAATATATAAGATGAGCTCAGTGATTGGCATTCTTACGCATGGCATCAGTGAGCGAACAGGAAGATGCAAAGGAAAGATGATGTTTGTATTGTTTCCTAATCTGGTGACAAGAACATATTGGAGAGCACAGTTGACCAATGTGAAGGAACAGCCTTGTCCACAAACCACACCCTCCCCCAGAACAAAAGATCCCTATACCTTAAAATTAAGAAGCACAGTAGGAGATGAATCTTGGGTTGAAGGAGAAGCAAAATGTAAGGAATACGGAATTATGTTTCCTGTATGGAAAGATAAGCAGGATTCTTAGGATGTCTGTGGTGTAGTGAAGCAGTGAAGATAATATTTATAGCATTAAATTCACATGTTCTTCCAAGTGAGGAAAATGAACAACTAAGTAGAAAAGTGGGGAAAGAACAACAAAATCACCACAGGAGAGCAGCAAGATGGAGCAGTAAGGTTATCTGAGGGGTTAGTTACTTTAAAAAGATTGTTCTTTGAAAGAAAATCAGTAGAAAAACCAGTAATCAATCTAATGAAAAAGGACAAGATCTCAAATAGTCAAACGTTAAGTTTCATATGGGTTGAAGGGGTTAATAACCCCAACAGAGGAAATTAAATCATAAAAAGACATTTACCTACTCATATTCAAATGAATTTAAAAATATTCATGAGATGAATAATTTGCTACCCAGGCTAGCTACCACATGCTACTAATCTTCCTGGGTCAGCCACTCCTGAGTGCTGGGGCTACAGATATGCACAATATGCGTAGGGCCCTATTGTATTTTAAAAATACAAGTAGAATGGCCCTGTGTAGTGGTTCGTACTAGAAATCCTAATACTTGGGATACTGGGACCGGATTGCAATGAGTGTGCAGTCAGCCTAAGCTACATCGAGAGTTCAAGGAACGCCTAGGCTGCAGAGGAAGACCCTGCCTCAAAGGTACAAGCAAAAGTGCACTTCTGTGCCCAGCTTTCTGTGCTTAGGACCTGAGGTCCTCAAGTTTTTGCAGCCTGAGCCATCTCTCCTGTCCTTGGCACATCTTTTTAAAAAAAACACATCGTGTGTAGAGTGTAGGCTTCATGCCTGGATATGGCCTGCCCTGCCTGGCTTTGCGGATGATCTAGTCAGTTATATCAGAAAACCCACTTCTGACCAGAGTGGCTTATAGGGAGGGCACAGCCTGGGAAATGGGACAGTTCTCATTTTTCATTATTCTTGTAACTTACCATGACTTTGTGATCTGCAAGATACTTCATTAAGTAATAAACAGTTCACCTAATGTGTCTTTGGTAAATTTACATTCCCCAATGGTGTTGACTTGAATTATATGAAGACACTACTCATGACTGATGTTTAATAGCTCTATTAAACCAATCAAAAGGTGCCTTTCACAGAGTTTGATCAAATACCCAGGGGTTCTTATAAATTCCTTGCATCTAAAGATGTCACAGACTCTGTGTTGCTTAGACTGGCCCTTGTTCACAGCATGCATAAACATCACTGTTAATTTTTTATCTGTCTTTTAAGAGTTGCCATTGAGCTCTTCTCAGGGTTCTGGAGAGGTGGTTCAATGGTAAAGAACACTTGTGGCTCTTGAAGGGGACTTGGGTTTGATTTCCAGCACCTACATGGTGGCTCACAACCATCTGGAACTTCAGTTCCTTGAGCTCTGACTTCCTGTTTTGGCCTCTGCAGACACTGTACACATGTGTTACACATACATATATAGTAGGCAAAACACCCGTACACATAAATTTAAAAAGAAAGAAAGCTTTCCATTTCTCATAGTTTCTCTGGCTTCCCTTTAATTACAAGTATTTCTTCCCATAATGGGATATGAAAAAGCAGAACTTTATCTCTGGCGACTTCTCATTTCAGGATATTATTCACCCCATCAATAATGCATGGGGCATCAATGATGCATGACAGTTGTTCTGGTCCAGATGAACTGCTCTTCTTTCTCAAGTGGGAAAATTTGAATAATAAAAATGTCAGTATGAGATAAATGCTAGATGATGTAAGAAAGGTTGGCTTTACAAACCAGGTTCGTGAGACTTCTTAAACTTCAGAGGCTTCTCTCACAGCATGTTTCCTCTAACATCTAATTGAAATAATAAAACATGCTATAGGGAAACAAATACGAGTGTTATTGTAGCTCTGCTTATTCATTTTTGCTTTTAGGGAATTTTTGTTTGTGCAGAGGGGACACAAAAGAAAGGCCAGCGTGTTGGGGAAAGAATGTGAATTTTTCAACAATCACTTTTTCTTACCAGTATCCTTGTGTTTCGTTATATATCACTTATTTACATGTATTTTAGGAGGAATAAAAAATAGCCAGTGTGAGTGTGTGTGTGTGTGTGTGTGTGTGTGTGAGAGAGAGAGAGAGAGAGAGAGAGAGAGAGAGAGAGAGAGAGAGAAAGAGAGAGATCTCCACGAGGGCAGAGGAGATAGCACAGGTAGTAAAGTGCTTGACCTGTGAGCTTGATTCCTAAACCCATGGAGAAAGCTGGCCACGGTAGCATGTGCTACTGCTGAGGTAGCAGAGACGGGCCGAGCTCTGAAGCCTGCTGACTGGCTAACCTAGCCTACTTGGTGAACTCTAGGCCAGAGAAAAAGAGAGAGGGAGAGCACCTGTTTCAGAAAGTCAGGTGGCTAGCTTCTGAGGAATGACAATCCAGTGTTGTCTTCTGATCACACACACGTGTGTGTTGCACACACCCAAGAAAATTTAGAGTAAGTGATTTTATGCTTAAATTGCATTTTGATGGAACAGAAGACTTGTAACATTTGATTGGGGGAACAGATTATTACACTGGGCTGGAATGGAACTGTGTGTTTCTACAAGTTATAGGTGAATAACTCCTGCTGGAATTTAAACACTCATTCATGCTGCTACCCAGTTTGGAAAGAATAATTGTAGAATAAGATGACATAATTGGAATTCTCCATCTAGGAAACATTTTATGCAGTTCTAGATCATAAATGCAACATCACTATATTACCTTATAAGCTGAGATTAATTCTGAGGAAATTTCATAGGTTTTAATGAATCTTTGTTGTGGTGAAGATATGGCTGCTCTAGTTTCTTGTAGGCTTTATTTGCAAGATCTAGAAAATGAAATGAAATGAAAACTTTGGAAGAAATAACTTTTGCCCATCATCTGCTGGAGGTCTCAGCTAAGCATGGGGCAGAGGGGACTGACTGGAGCAGATACCTCTTGGGGTTTCCTCTTGCTAGTGGAGTTCCTCCGAGCTCTGGAAGAAGACTGGCAGATGCTCTAACCCACCCATTCTGTCTGCTGCATACCCAGGTGCCATGCTGGCAAGTGAAGTGAGCAATGGGGTTGCATTCCTGCCACCTCATCCACTAGTTCAGTCTCTGCCTGATGGTATGGGCTTTGGAGGCCAAGAAGGTTAGGATTTGTTAAGCTTTGGTTCTACCCAATAGGTGCTTAAGGCCTTTGGGAATGAACAGCCATCTAGAATCTCAGGTGGGGCTGGGTATTTGATGATAGTTTATCTGTCCCCAAACCAGAGAACAGATATTTGTAGGGCAAAGAGAAGCTTCTAATCTCACCCCCTTTTCCATTTCTCATGTGTGTTTCATGCATGCGTATGTATGCATGCTTTTTGAATGTATGTTTTCTAACATAGTCTCCATAAAACAGCGTGCTCTGGGTATTTCCTTATTTGACTTCTGGATCCCACACCTACCCAGAATTCACATGGGGTTTGGGGATCCGATCTCAGGACCTCGGTCTTGGGACGCTCTAAACTACTGATGCCATTCTCTCCACATCCTGAAGCTGCCAGTCTTTGATACTAAGCCCTGAATTTGAAGAAGAGTACTGTTGTGCTGGGGGCCTCCGTGTTCCTTCCTTTCTAGATCTGAGAGTGTGGCTTAGCTGTGGTAGATACATAACAGCCAAAAGAGCTGGCTTGGCAGCTTTTCTGGGAAGAGCCAAAGAGAAAATATTTTAGTTGTCTTGGGTCATGTTTTCTTCTCAACTCTGACATTTAGCCCCAAAGCAGCTGTAGACAGTATGCAAATAGATGAGCCTGGCTGTGAGCCTAAAAATTGTATGAATGGGCACTGAAATGTGAATTTCAGACATTTCGCCTGTGTATGTGTTTGTCTTATACATGTGTATAGGGATGTGCAAGATGTGTGTGTGCATGCAGGTGGAGGTCAGAGGTCAAAGTTAGTTGTTTTTCTCCAGTGGCTCTCAACTATTTCCTCCTCCTCCTCCTCCTCCTCCTCCTCCTCCTCTTCTTCCTCTTCCTCTTCTTCTTCTTCTTCTTCTTCTTCTTCTTCTTCTTCTTCTTCCTATTCCTATTGTTCTCCTCCTCCTCCTCCTCCTCCTCTTCTTCTTCTTCTTCTTCTTCTTCCTATTCCTATTTCCTCCTCCTCCTCCTTCCTCCTCCTCCTCCTCCTCCTCCTCCTCCTCCTCCTCCTCCTCCTCCTCCTTATTGTGTGTGTAGGGTCTCACAGAACCAGGAGCTCACCAATAGCCTGGACTGACTGTCAAGTGAGCTGGAAGGTTCCTCCAGTGGCTGCTTCCCAATTCTGGGATTGCAGACATGTGCTGTTGCCCAAGTTCCTTATTGTCTCCTGAGGGTCTGAACCCAGGTCCTCATGCTTGCAAGACAAGCATTGAGATATCTTCCCAGTTTCCCACCGTACCCCAGCAATACACAAAATAGGAAACTATTCTATTTCATAAGTTGTAAAAAAAAATGTAGTGGCCGTATATGGAGCATCGAAGCACCGTGGCTCTGTCTAGTTTAAAATGTAGGAAGTATTACATTTCAAAAGAAGCAGCTGGAACAAATGCTATAAGATTAATATGCAAAATTATGGCAGAGGAGATTTCATGCGAGTTAAAAATTCTCATCCCATCTTAAAGCTAAGAGAGAAAAGACTTACCTTGAAGTGTTAGTTGAGTATTATGACAGTGGAGGAATAGGGTTTGATGGATCTTTTAGATGCATGGCAATTAATAACTTAATGTTTTTGAAATTTGAAAGGGACCAAATGGATAGAATTTGGTTGTATAGATTACAAATAGAGTGTGGTGTAGAAGTGAGCAACTGTGAAGTGCTCTATCGAGGGATATGCTGGGCTTTCAGACTCCCTGTCTCCAGTGTGTTAGCCGAAAGACAAGGACCAGGGAGCAGTTCTTGAATTGCATATCATATGCTCCGCATACTGGTTTGGTGCTTTGAGATATGCGTCTACACCCCCAAAGTATAAATGACCTGGTTCAGTTTTCCTATAAAACAAAACAGAGCTCTGTGCCTTTGAATACGCTCTACTTTTCTCTCTCCCTAGCTCCCTAGCACACACATCCTTGCATACACTTGTCTTGAAGGACGTGAACTCCTCCTTTATTCAGCTGTTAAGCAGGACTTGCTTTGTCAAGCCTTCCTATATCTGTAGTGCATACCCTTTCTTTCTGAAGAACCTGCTGGCAGAGACAACCACTTACCTGCCTCATCTCAGGAACTAACATACTATTGAAGGAAGTAGATGCTCTCTATCTCTGTGTGTATAAGGTTCTCCTATATTCTCCATAACACACAGAGATTGCCTTCTTGCTTTGTGGAGTTAACTGAGTATCTTTAACATGAACTGAGTAAACATATCTGTGGCTACAATAATGCTTCATCCTGTACTGATTGACTGTGGGCTTAGTGCAGCACACTTGGAGTGACATTTAATTTACTTCTTGATATAAAGAATGAATCCTTATTGTCATACTTACACATGATTTAAAGACTCAAAGGCTTTACAGAAAAATTCCGAAAATAGATAATTACAAAATTTCTATGCTTAAAATGCTAAGATCTTTTGCTAGTATAGCTTCTAACATTTTTCCATAAAAATATTTCAGCTGCAAACATTGGTATGTGAAAATGAAGATCATGAAATTATATTTTAATACAAAATGGGGCAATCTTTTTTAAAACTAGTTTGTTATTGCTGATAAAATTAAACTTTTATGACATAGCCCTGTAATCTGCTCTATCTGAGAGTTACCAGCTTCTACTCAGAGTCTTGTACTACTGTGTTAGGCACTTTTTTCTCATAACAGCCTCAAATTTAAAAGTAACCAGAATTGACATCAACTGACAAAGGGATATTATGTAGTAAGAAAAAATGAACTATTCATTTGTTTCCATAATTACTAGAGTACTATGACTCAGGGCCTCCAGTGTCCTAGTTATGGTTTTCAGCACAGAGTGACATCTCCTGTTCCAGATTTATTAATCTGTACAACGCAGAATCCTCAAATAAGAAGACAGGAGTAACAAGCAAACAGCAGTAACAAAAGCAACAACAAAGACCCAAATGCATCTCTGTTGATAAAACAGTTGAACATGAAGGGTTGGGAGAGGTAGATGAAAATCTGCTTAGAGATAAGTAGATGTGTTTCTTCCATAAAATAGATGAACACATCGTGCTTTTCAAATTTGGCAGCTAAATGATAGTAGAAAAGTCTGAAAATGCATCAGATTGTGTGATTTTATTTGTAAGGTCTACTGCTTGTGAATTAATACTAGAATAAAACTGATTTTTATGAAAAGTTCCAAGAATCACAAACATCAAAACAAAACTATTATTTCACAGCATCAAAAGGAAAGACTTCTGGATACCAACAGGTCCTGTCATGCAGAAAACAAACAAAACAGCAGGACAAAGCTTGGGTTGGGAACCAGGGTTTTAAATTGTGCACGCACAATAGGAGAATTTGACTCTGGAGAATTAACAGAGGTCTTCCATGAATTAATAATGAAAAGAGAGAATCTAAGTAGAAAACCATACTTCAAGCATTTTAAATTTCTCTAAGAGACAGAGCTCACACAGCTTCCTAATGTTTTGAGAATGTTTGGTAGTGTTTGGGGTGACCAATGAGCAAAGGAAGACCACATTGTGTTGAGTCCTATGTGACCCTGGTGAATGGTTTCAAGGGTGGCTGTTTAACATGGGGA
Source organism: Microtus ochrogaster (assembly GCF_000317375.1). NCBI lineage: Eukaryota > Metazoa > Chordata > Mammalia > Rodentia > Cricetidae > Microtus > Microtus ochrogaster. The sequence continues at coordinate 20,510,436 of NW_004949100.1, read as the reverse complement.
CAACGGGAATCCCCATACATTCTGTGAGCCCATAAAACGTCTTTAGAAAGCAATATGGTACATACACATACACACAGAATGAAAGTGAGTGAGAGAGAGAGAGAGAGAGAGAGAGAGAGAGAGAGAGAGAGAGAGAGGTAAATGTTTATAGTGTATTTGACAATCTCCCCTCTCCTGTTTTTCTCCCTGCCCCTCACTGCATTCCTCTCCCATGCTCTCCTTTTTGTAACCTTCTGAATTCAGTTAGTGCTGCTTGTATACCTGTGAGTGTGAGGCTTGTATACACTAGAGTGTGGGCAACCACATGCCAGAGGCCATAGCCCCTGAAAAATCTGACTGTCCTTACCCAGCAGCCATGAAATGGCAATATTCCCTCAGCTAGAGACGAGGCTCCTTGAGCCTGTGCCCTAGCCACACTGGACTACTGACCTGCTTACTCCTGTACAGGTCTTGTGCATACAGCCACAGCTTCTGTGAGCTCATCATGTCTTGTCACATCTAGAAGACACTGCTTCACTTCACAGCAGTGCTCCTGACACTCTGACTCCTACAGTCTCCCCATCTTCTCTCCCACAATGTCCTCTGAGCCCCGTGAGAGAGAGGGTGTGATACAGATGTTTCACAGAGTGCTGGACACTCCACAGTCACTTAAAGACCCTCCTAGAAACATATTTGTCCTGGACCAGCTGGCTCAATGTGTGATCATGAAAGCATGCACAGACATGTCGATGTCAATTTATTTGTAATAGAAAACCAAGATCTAATAGAAGAAACAAACCCAAGTGATGATGACATCAAACCCTAGTGAAGATGTGGAGCAGTGGGAACTGTTGTCCATTCTGGTGAGAAGACAAACAGGACAGGCATGTTGAGGGATTATGTAACACCTTTATACCAGTTAACATGTCTTCACTATGGGATTCAGTTACCCATAAAACTGAATATATAACAAGAAAATGGCCTGAAATGTAAGGCCCTCTAGATACCTGCATTTGAATACTAATAGATGCTTATGTAAGTCATAATTCTCCCACCTTGGGAGCAGCCAACATGTCTTTCAGCAGATGAACAGATGAACTTTGGCACACCATAGGATTTAGCACTAAAAAGAAATGAGCCATTAATGTGAGACTATGTGATGGAACCTGCAGTGCACATTGCTAAGTGAAAGAAGCCAGTCTGAAAATGATTACACCTTGTGTGCAGCCAACTACATGGTATTCTAGAAAAGGTAAAATTGTGGGGACAATAAATAGATCACATGAACAGGAAGCACACAAGAGTTTTTGGCAGTGGGTATTAGTCTTTTGGGGGCAGTGTTGGTGAGGTTCAAGTGATAGGGGCAGGGAATACATGGGACCTCTCTCCACCTTCTTCTTAGTGTTAGTGTGAATATAATTACATATAAAATTACTATAGAAAATTTATCCATTTGGAACATAAGCTAAACAACCAACAGATATCTCTAAATATTCACCAGAGAGGAATTAGAGTGTATTTAACTCATGCACATTGAAACCATAAGCACACATGTCAACAGTAATCAACTCAAAAGTTAACCCACAGTGTATATAGGCATATGCTTTGTTACACTATGTTAATATAGGCAAGATAATTCTATGTGTGCAATTAGGATATGTATGTATTAATATCTGAACAAGTATACATAATGGTAAGCGGTAATTTCAGCAGAAATTATGGCATTTCTTCAGGATGGAATTAAATCAAGGCTGGGTAGTTGGCTTCATTTCTGTATGAAAGGACTTAATCTTTGGCTGGCTGCTAGGACTCAGATGCTGGTTAGAGAATTGTGTATGCCTATTTTTTTAAAGATTGCTTATGTGTATGTGTAGGTGAGTGCTGTGCATGCAGAGGCTGGAAGAGGGCATCAGGTCCCCTGGAGATAGAGTTAGAGTTATAGGCTAGTGTGAGTCACCTGACATGCACGCTGGGAACCAGACTCAGGTCCTTGGCAAGAGCAGCAAGTACTCCTAACTGCTGAGCTGCCTCTTCAGCCCCAGAATTTGTATATATTTCATTTTGGAAGTACTCCATTTAAGAGAGACTGTGAACAATGATGCTTGATTTGCAGTTGGGTAGTTTAACATGAGAAGCACTCAAACAACGAATCTGGGAAGCGCTAATGCCATGTATATATATTTGCACTTTCAAGGTTGTATCTTCAGAGCTCCAGAAGAAATGAAGAAATTGCTTTACACTATTTTGTTGCAATTCCAAGCTTAGTATTGAGGAAAGGGAGTCGACTTGCGGGAGAGAAATAGAACCAAGAAGAGCTGAGGAGGTTTGCACGAGCACCTACCTTGCAACACACAGTCCTCACAGGCTGAAGTTTGAGCTCACTCTCTCTTCTGACTACGTAACAGTTTACTCCAGTGTTTGTTTTAGAGCTGATATGAGAAGCAGGAAGCAGAACCTCTCTTCCATTGTCTCCCACACATTCAACGCAGCACTTTACACACTGGGTAGACAGAGGCCTGTCTCAGTACATCTGGCATTTATTTTTCCACGGACACCAATAATGCATCTTGTGATTTAACTCAATTTTGCACTCTTTACCCTGGAATGGCTTAGATCGTGTGTATTGAGAGCTCAGTCTCACGAGATGGGATGTCAAACTTCAGGTTCCAGCAGTGTGTTGGCTCTGATAAATCTGAGGGCTACCAAGACTCTTTCCAAAAGCTTGGGTGACTCTCACAAATCAGACAGTGTCTTCACTGATGTTTTCAAAATTAATTTTGGTTTCTTATTCTTTGGTGTTTTCATAGATGTATGTAATGAATTTTAGTTATTCTACCCCCATGACCTCTCATTCCCTCCTTTCCCACTGAAACTCTTCTTCCCAGCAAGTATACCTACCTTCTCCTTGTCACAGTCACTTACAGTGCCACTGGCTGGAAACAAGTGATCAAAACAGGAGCCTGAGAGGGACCATTCATGGTCCAAATATAGCAGTCGACAACATAGTGTTGTGACTTAGTGTTATGATCAAAGAATGCTAAAAGGTATTTAGTAACTCTCCAACTCTAGGGTTTCTGACCACAGGTGCAGAGAGCCGGAGAGAGTAGAGTGACCCGTGGCAAGCCTTGCTGTATTGCAGCATCTGCTCTACTGCTAGTTCCTGCCTTGGTGATCAGTGTCCCTGCCACATACAGACTGATCTTCTCACTACAGAGTCAGCTAATCACATCCTTCACAGCTGACCCACAAATTACCTTGGTGGTTCCAGGCTTAGGAAATAATACGAAACCATTAGGATGGAAGGATTGAATCTACGCTTAGCAGAGCTTAGACTGGATACTGGAATGAGGATGTCTTCAGTTAAATTTCAACACTTGCTGGGTGTGGTGGTAAACACTTTAAATCCCAGTTCTAGGAAGGCAGAGGCAAATGGATTTCTGAGTTTGAGGTCATTCTGGTCTACATAGCTTCCAGGTAGCTAGAGCTATATATAGAGCCTGGTTCAAAAAACAAAAACAGACAAATGAACAGACAAACAAAATGAACCAAAATAAAATGTCAGCTTTTTATATATTTGCTTATTTTTCTTTTAAAAGATTTATTTCATTTTTAAAATTTGTGTGTGTGGGGGTGGGTGGGTGGGTGTATATGTGTGTACATATGAGTGCAGTTGCCTGCAGAGTCCAGAAGAGGGCATTAGACCTCCCTGGGGCTGGAATTCTGGGTGGTTGTAAGAGGCCTGTGTTAGGAACCAAATACAGATCCTTTGCAAAGGTAATACTCATTCTTAACCTCTAAACTATCTCTCCAGTCCTGTCTGTCTGACTCCTTCCTTCCTTCCTTCCTTCCTTCCTTCCTTCCTTCCTTCCTTCCTTCCTTCCTTCCTTTCTTCCTTCCTTCCTTCCACATCTATGAGGAACTCTCCCTATAATTTTAAATACTTTATTTATTTTTTATTTTTTTGGTTTTTTGAGACAGGGTTTCTCTGTGGTTTTGGAGCCTGTCCTGGAACTAGCTCTTGTAGACCAGGCTGGTCTCGAACTCACAGAGATCCGCCTGCCTCTGCCTCCCGAGTGTTGGGATTAAAGGCGTGCGCCACCACCGCCCGGCCTCTCCCTATAATTTTATAAAATGTATGAGAAGATAAAATTCTAGCAGTTTTTCCATATTCCCATCTGAAAACAGGTAAGAAAGGAATGTGATTTCATCAGTAAATGAGCATTTCCTGCTGCATTTATTCTCTCCTTGATTGGCGTGAATGATATTTGGTTACATAACATCCATTGTATAAGTAACCCAAGGATTTCTGCTGACGAGTGGCAATTCTACACTTGGAATAGGTCTGATTCTGACTTATACCAACAAAATACTCATCTGTATTGCCGGGATCATTTGAGAGCATTTGAGAGCAAGCTCCTGCGTGTGAACTAAGTTAACTGAGGTCAAGTACTCAGAACAGTCACAAGCTAAGCAGAAACTTAGTGATGATATTTGTACTGAATGGTTTTATGTCAATTTGATACAACCTAGAGTGGTCAGAGAGGAAGGAGTCACAATTGAGAAAATGTCTTCATAATGTAGTCAGACATTTTGTCAGGACGGTTGGCTCCCCAGTAATGACACAGAGACTTACTATTAATTATGAAAGTTTGGCTGATAGCTCAGGCTTATTTCTAACTAGCTCTTGTAAGAAATTGATGTAAATCGTTTTAAAGTACTTTCATGGATTTATTACCTCATCTCCATAATGCCCATCTTGCTTGCTCTGTGTCTGGTTGACAAACTCACCTTCTTCTCCCAGCATCCTTCCTGTCTTGAAAATCCTGCCTAGCTATTGGCCATTTGGCGTTTTTAAATTAAATCAGTAACAGTGACATGTCTTCACACGGTGTAAAGGAATATTCCACAACACCATAAAACCAACTGTAGGCATTTTCTTAATAAGTGATCAATGCGGGAGGGCCCACTCCACTGGAGGGGGCAATGAGGGAAGGTACCGTCCTCGGGGCCAATAGGTCCAGGTTCTATAAGAAAGCAGTCTGAGAAAACCAGAAAACAGGTCAGTAAACACTACCCCTCCATGGTCTCTGCATCAGCTCTTGCTCCCATATTCCTGTCCTGCTTGAGTTCCTGTCCTGATTTCCTTTGGTGAGGAACAGCAATGTGGAAGTATAAGCCAAATAAGTCCTTTCCTTCCCTACTTGCTTTTTGGTCGTGGTGTTTTGTTGCAGCAATAAAAACCCTAACTAAGACCATATTACCATTATTTATAAGACTATTCTTTTTTTTTTTTTTTTGGATTTTTCGAGACAGGGTTTCTCTGTAGTTTTTGGTTCCTGTCCTGGAACTAGCTCTTGGCCTCGAACTCACAGAGATCCGCCTGCCTCTGCCTCCCGAGTGCTGGGATTACAGGCATGCGCCACCACCGCCCGGCTATAAGAATATTCTTAAACATTTCAGTTCTACTCAGATATGCTTAAAAGCACACAGTTCATGAGAGTCTGCAGAGAGAACACACACTGAATACGGCATTAGTAAAGAGCCGCTGTTTATCCCCTCCAGTCTTTGACCACTGCACTATGAGGAGTCAGACTTTGACAGCAAGTAGGTCTGACATGACCTTGGCCCCAGACATTCAAGTCTCATGGGAAACCATATGTGAGTTTATGGTGTTAATTACAGCTCTTGTGTATGGACCTATGCCTCACAAGAGAGGCTGTTGCAGGGTCTGGGAGATAGTATGGACTAAAGACAAGAGCTAGGGATTTAGCTAAGAGGTAGAGCCCTTGCCTAGCATGCTCAAGGCCATGGACTTCATCCCAGAAAGCTGAGCAAATAATAAGAACTTTCTTGTGGGACCTAAGTATTTGAACACCTAGTTAGCATGTTGTGTCTCATGTACCATCCCTGAGAAAGAATTTCAGTTCCTCTTTGGGGCATTAATTGGTAGAAGATAGAACCTGAAGTCCTATGGGAAATTTAGCATTAACTGGCTGAAAGCATGCTAGAAAATGGTTTTGTTTCTCCTCCTTGGTCTCTCTCCCTCTCTTCCTCCTATTTCCTTTCCCCCTACCCTCCCCCTTTTCCCCAAATCTGCTTTTCCCTCCCTCTCTCCCACTTTTCCCTTCCTCCTCCTTGTCTCTTCCCTCTCTGCTCTTTCTTCATTTACTTAACTTTCCTCTTTTCTGGCTGTCTACCAGATTTCCACTAGTGTCTGGACCAGATCAGAGTGTTCTACTGCAAATATAATTTTCAGTTCTTTTGAAAGATAGCACACAGAGAGATTAATAGCGAAAATTCCATTTGGAGGGATGATTAGTCAGCAAAAGGATGCCCTGTGTTTCATTGTGTGTTTTTCGAAGGTCAGTTACTCTCCTAGGTCTTGGTCTGGCAGCTCTAAAAGCCAGCTTTACGTATGTGGCAGAGGAGGCTTTGCACTCTCCCGAAAACCCTTGGATGGGTACCAGTTCAACATTACAAAGAAAGAAAAACAAAAGGTACCCACTTCTCAGGCAGCTCTACTGAGCCTTGGGTCACCTGTGCTATGGAAAGGCATTGCTAGTTGATTGGATATGTGTCATTTCCACAGGAGGAGTGTAAGCTCATTAGTGTTGGAGGTGTAGGAAATGGAACACGGCCAGGCAGCAGGATGCTTAAGGGCAATACTGATGCCACTGTTGTGTTGGGGCAGAGATGCAGGTGGTTCATCCTCCAGTCGCTAGTGTTATGCCCAAATCTGCTCAATCCCCGCAAGCCAACGAGGAAACCAAGAGTCCTATATGTAAAAGCAAAGAGCCTTTATTTTAATCAAGTTTGCAAATTCAGTCTCCCCACATGTGCAACGTATTGGAATAACCGGAGAACCCTGAGCTCAATTAGAATTGGGTTTTTATAGTAGAAACGGCAGGGGTGAGAGGTTTCTGAGGTTCAGGACCCCTGATTGGCTGACGTATGTCTAGGGGTGTCCTGGTGAGGTGTGCTGGCAGGTGATCTATCTACTACAGTGGTTGGAGTGTCAGGTATTTCCTTTAAATGGGAATGGGTGGGGGTAGGGTAATCTCAGTTTGCGGTTCTTTCCTGCTACCAGGTATTGCTTCAGGATAAACTACTGAGACTCAGGCCTTTTATTAAATTTATCAAGAGCCAGAGTTCTATTCTGGCAGGTGATAATGGTTGGAAGTAGAGACCTTCCTTTGGGTGACCCGCCTATACTTAATTTATCATGGCTGGCCCTCACAGCTAGCACATCACCTGAGCTGCTCCTCTTTCATCTCTGTAGCCTGGTACTGGGTTATGAAGGAGTCAAACTTAGCTTCTCCAGGAAATGAGGTTAAACTAACCGGCATTTCTCAGGCCCAGAGGTGCGCTTCATTCTTCCGCCACCCTCAAACACAAACTGGGGTACAATATGGATGAAATGAATATAAACTGGGCTTAGCTTAGGGAAATCAGATAGATAGTTACTGCAATGGAGGATATTACTGTCTTTTAGAAAATTATCAATTTATGTGTTTGTGTATGGGTGTGAATGGCACATCTGCCGAGGTCAGAGGACAATTTGTTATGGTTCTCTCTTTCAACTGTGTGTGTCCCAGGCATAGCCCTAAGGTTGCTGGGTTTTCTGGAAAGGGTCTTTCCCACTGAGCCACCTCACTTGTCCTGATAGTAACTTTCTTTTGTATCACCAAAGCTGGTAGTTTCTCATATTGCCACTCCCATCTGTCACTGCCATGGTACAGAAAATCCCGTCTTTTCTAGAACTTCTGAAATAGAATCCTTTCATGTTACTTCTACTAAAAATTTTTCCTAATTATGCCTGGTGATATCCTTGTCATCCGGCTCTCAAGTCTCTGCCTTCCTCACCCCATTCGACCTCACTATTGAATGTGCTCCTCTGAACATGGTGCGCCTCCTCTTTTCCTGGGCTTGTCTACCTGCCTACTGCATTTTCTTGCTTCTTCATCCGTGTGTGTCGGTCTGTGTGCACATGCACATGTATGGGTGTACATGCGTGTGTGGAGCCCAGAGGCTGAGGTCAGTTGTCTTCCTCAGTTACTCTTTGCTTTAGGATTTCCCCACTGTTCCCGCAGCTCACCAATGTAGCTGACCTAGCTGCTGCACACAGTAAGTTCCAGGGACACTCTGGCATCTCAGCGTGGGAGGCAGTCACATCTCCTCCTGGACCAGACAGGCATTGTTCCATTGTGTCTGATATCATCCCACGGAGACTTGCTTATTCCGAGGCCTAGGGTGTCCTTTATATTATTCCTCCTCTGATCCTCAGTCCAGTCAATAGTGGCCCCATCTCAGCATTTTTAGGTGTCAACTTCTGGACCAGTGCCTCGTTTCTGTATTATTCCCTGTCCTCCTGCTTGTCAACTCTCCTTTCCTTTCCTTTCAATACTGTGCCTCAGAGTTTCGGCACATGAGTCTTTGGTGTGTTGGTGAGGGGCTCCATTTAAACTTGGCCCAAGTCATAGCGGTAGACACGTTCCAAATTTAGAGCGTTCTTGTGGTTTTGTCCAGACCCTGTGTCCAGCACCTCTTCTCAGTGTCTGATATGTTAAATTCGATAGAAGTGGAATGATGGGTTTTCATGTATTGATGCAGCTTGTCTACAGTGAAAACCTGGCGTTACTGAGTGGATCAAGTCAAACAGCTTTTTTTGCTGTTTGCTGTCAGGCATTGTGAAAGAAAGAGCCCACCAGCTTATCTCAAAAGAATCTTGTTAATGGTTAGATCCTCCAAAGGCACCTGGTCTGTGTTAGTCACCTTGGTGCCCTAACTGAGCTAATAATGCTGTTTTGAATGATGTTTTGTTCCCAGTTCCATCTTGTATTAGTAGTATAAAACTTGAATTTTGTGGTTCTGGAGAGATGGCTCAGTGGTTAAGAGTGCTTGTTGCTCTTCTAGAGGACCAGAGTTCACTTCTTGACAGCCGTGTTGGACAATTCACAGATGCCCATAACTCTAGCTGTGGGGCATCTGGAGCCCTTGTCTGGCCTCTGAAGGCATGAGGTGCACACAGATCTGCACATGTGTGTTGATGTTGATCTTCTTTGTTTAGGAGTATTAGGTTTGTGTATGTGTATTACTGGGCCTCCAACTATGCATGATGATGTGGAGAATCAGTTTCATTTTCTTTCTGGTATACCTGACTTTATCCCTTCCCGTCCCTCTTTTCTTCTTTTCTTTCTTCATTTAATTGTATAATTTTCATGACATAATTTCTTATCTTAGAACCCATTTGTCTCTGAATAATACTGATGCAGCTTTTTCAGCCTTCTCAGAGTTGATTTTCATGTACATTTTATAAATATATTTTTATACACGTCTCTTTGTGACTTTCAGTCTGTGGGATGTATCTTATAGGGGATGCAGAGTTAGAACATGTTTTTTTTTTTTTTAAACTCCTATTTGAAAAAAAGTCCTCTTCATTCTGGCTAGAGTTTTTGGAATATGCATATTTAATGTAAATATTGATATTTTTACTAACATTTGCTGTTATTATTTTTACTTTTAAAATTTTGCTTTTATATTATGTGTGTGCTCATGCGTGCATGTGTGTGTGCATTCAGAGCCTGCAAAGTCCAGAAGAGGGTGTTGGATTCCCCGGAACTGGGATTATAGGTAGCTCTGGGCTGCCTGAGCTGGATGCTGGTGCCATGCTCTTGGTAGACCTACTTATCTACTGAGCGAGCGATGTTATGGGGTGGGGAGGCAAAGGCAGGGGTGGCCAAAGCCAGGAAGGAACAACACAGGTGTCTCACCCAAAGATCAGCATCGACCTAAGTCATGGACATTCTCACACCCTTAAGTAGATTCACATGGCTCCAAAAGTGTTGGGTGTTTATTTTATCTGTTTATTGTCATTTTTATTCAGTTTTCTATCTTAGACAGTGGATACACTAGCCTTCTCCCTCAGCCATAGGAAGAAATTCCCAATAAATTTTTCTTTAATGTCCTCAATTGACCTTTAAAATATGTATGAGTGTATATATACATACACATACATTTACATATATACATACTATATATACCTTCTATACATACATGATATACATATATAATTGTAGATCATATTCATCATGTATCTATCTCCTCAAGTTATCTTCCTAAAATATCCCTTTTAAAGGAAGATTTAATTCATGTGCATAAATATTTTGCCTGCACATATGTATATGTACCATGTCTGTGTCCAGTGTCCCTGAAGGTCAGATCCCCTAGACTTGGAGCTACTGATGCTTGTGAACCACCATTTGGTTTCTGGGTACTGAACCCAGGATCTTAGTGAGAACAAGTGCTCTTAAATCCCAAGCTACTGTTGGTTTCTTTATGTCATCCACTGACCCATTCTGAGACAAATGATTTGTTAGATAACGTGAAATGTTTGCTTAACCAAACTGTACTTCAGTTTGTTAGATTCAACTTCAGGTTTCTAGACTATGAGACTTAACTATGAGTTTTCCAGATCTCTCAAATTTAGTCAAAGAAAATCACATGTTCAGGCATAGTTCCAAGTTTAATTCCACATAACAGGTGGAGTCTCTAAGCTGCCCTGTCTGCTCGACCTTGTTTGCATTGTAATTCCATCTGTACCTCTCCCATGAAGGTTCCTCACCGAGAAATCATTGCCCCTTCTACAGCAACGGTGACTCTCTTGGGTATCCAGATAACTCTACAGCATGACAAACGAGCTGACCCTCTTATTCCTGTTTGTTCTTTCTCAGAGGGCTGATCCCAGGTCATGAGCTTCTAAAATGGCTCTGGTTTCAGATCCCAAGTTGAGGTAGTGTCCCTATAAATGGTTCTGTCTGTGTCTCCTTTTCACGAAAGTCCCATGGGATCTCATTACAAGTCCATGATTTTCTCAGGAGTTACCATCAAGCTTGTTCATGATTCATGGGTTGTTCTGATGTTTAGCAGGCAGAGCTGAGGTCTCTCTGATTCTAATGTTCAACACCTGTGCCCTGTGTGATATTTCCCTTTCTTAAGTCTGTATTACTATGACAAGGCCAGATGCTTGCTACATATGCGGTCATTAACAACCTAGCCTTGGAGCAGCGTGGGAAATGGCCTTGTAGCCAATTAAGCTGTTTGAACAACAGCCACGGAGCTAACATTTTCGTTCATTATTGTGTCCTTTCCACTTATGTACTCGTGTCTTTATGTCTTTACTCAAGCTATTCTGAATTCTGAGATTTCAGTTCTATAATGATAACTTTAAACTTTTAATTTTTATCCATTTATTTTTATGCACATGTGTGCATGTGTGTGTGTGTGAGACCCATGGCAAGGGCATGGGAGTTAGAGAGCAGCTTTGGTGATCATTTCTCTCCTTCTACAGTGTGGGTCAGATTGATAGGAATCAGATCATTGAGCTTGGTGGGAAGAACCTGTACCTGCTGAGCCATCTAACCAGCCCTATAACTTTTTAGTAATAGAGTTTTTCATCTTGAGTCCCTTCTCAAATGCATATTCTAACATTCATGTAAATGACTGGAAATTACGGATTTTAAATGCAGTAAACTTGTGAATCATCTCTAGAGTTTGAATGGTTGGTATATAGCCCTCCTATTTGAGATTGTAAACAATAGTATGGGGGTGAGAGATGGCTTAGTGGTTAATAGAACATACTACTATTGTAGAAGACATGAGTTTGGTTTCCAGCATGCAGGTGGAGTGGGCCACCACTCTGCCCATAACTCCAGCCCCAGGGGATCTGGTGCTGCCTCTGGCTTCTAAGGGCAACTCATAACATATGCTAACACAGGTATACACATAAGTACAAAATCAGCACTGCTTCACATTTAATAGGGGAGAAATCAACTTGCTTGCAGTGGATTGACCTTGCCAGTGTTAGAAGCAAGGGGCTTCATGGGATGCCTGGGTATTCCCATGATACTTTGTAATTTTAAGAGACCCGATGGATTACTCTTCTTTGTTTTATAGGACAGGGTCTCATCTCGTGTAGCCCAGGCTGACCTTGAACTCATTGAGTAGCTGAGGATGACCATGAATTTCCAATCTTCTGCCTCCACTACCCCAGTGCTGAGATTATAGGATTGTATGACCCACACTTGGTTTTTGCCTTTTGTTGAACCCAGGACTTTGTGCATGCTAGGCAAGGACTTTCCTAACTGAGCCACATCCTCATCCCCTGGGCATTACCTTAAGGCTCCTTTGTAGCAGGAGCAGGAGCAGGAGCAGCAGCTTCTCTGGTTTTGTGTGTGTGTGTTGCCCTTCACAAGTTCATGGATAGTAGTCAGTAGTGACTCCCACTCAAGATGCTTGTGAAGAGAGTTGACATGATAGAGTATCACTGTGCTGATATTAGAGAGAGGCCAGTGGGAAGGACTTTGAGAAACTTACTCAAGCATACTTCCAGTTTTGCATGGGCACAGTTGGTCTTTGCTATTTAAAGGAAATAGTTTTAGAAAGTAGCATGCTCTTTCCATGTACTCTTAGATTTGAAAGATGCTGTACTATGGATTCAAATAAGGTTTTGCAGCACCATGAAGTCCTTGGGTGTTGTGTTGCAAAAGATGGATATTGAGGAGTGGGAACCCTTTGAACCTTGACTAATTCACCAGGGGTTTTCATAATTAAGAGCTAAATTGGCACAGCTGTGGCCTTTGAGGTACTAATGTCCTGCTAATCATCCCTCATTTGAACCTGCTAATGCCTCTCTCCTACCTGAACCCTGTTGTGGTCCAGAATGCCAACTTCAATGCCTCCTGCTTTTCTGAACAATCTCAATGCCTGGGGATACCCGGATTTACCAGCTTCATTAATTAGCAAACATTTATCCTTGTCTTTCAAAGAGGTGACATGCAGAATCCATTGACACAGGAGCAATATTTGCTTTGCCAAGGTGATCATATTAACTTCTGGGGCAGAGAGGGATGGAGGTGGGAAAGAATGGAACAAAAGGGTTCTGGGGAAGTGGCTCGATGGCCTTAGTATTTGCTGTGCAGGTGTGAAGGCTTGAGTTCAGATGCCCAGTTTCCGTGTTAAAAACCAGGTACTGTGACATGTGTGTATAATCTCTGTGTGAGGGTCTGAGACAGAGGATCATCAAATCTCAGTGGCCAGCAGTCTAGTAATCTGTGAGCTCCAGGTTTAAGGAGAGATCCTGTCTCAAAAAAATAACATGAAAAGTGATGGAGAAAGAAATTCAATGGATATCAGCCTCTGGCTCCATGTATCTACACACACACACACACACACACACACACACACACACACACACACACACACACTAACATATACACCTACCCTCACAATTTAAAAATAAACTTAAGAAAGACTTGGAAGAATGAATATCCATGGAAAAGTAAAAAGCAAAATCCTTGAAGTAGTATTTCCAGGCTGGCACCATGGTAGGGTATTATGACGGAGGTTTTGAAGAGAAAATGGGTACTGGGATTTTTGTGTATTCTGGCTCATGTTTCCCTTCCACAGTGTGTAGGAAAGGTCACTGGTCACGAGACCCACGTTATACTGTCACCGAGAGAACATAGAAGCATCAGAACAATGGTTTTTGCCAGCTGGTGTGTGAAACCTTGCAGGGTCCGTGTGTCCAGTTGGTACATCGGCAGCACCATTGCTATGGTGCAGCTTTGTCATCCATCTGATGCAGGGAGGGGCTGCCTGTCAGTGGTTGTGGTACTTTGCCAGAAGCTGCTCAGCAGATGGGTGGCCGAGCCGTGACGAGCCTGTCTCAGCCACAGGCCATCTGCTCCATCTTAAAGTGTGCTCTGGGTATCTTCCCATGTCTTAGCCAGCCAGCAGCTTCTCTTTTAATTTGCACCTCTGAGATGCTGAGCTTTTATGTGAATGTGGGCTTTTCTTAAATTGGAGCAATAAAATTATATTTTATTGGCATTTCTTTTCAGCTTAGAAGACAGAGTTTAAAAGACTTGAGTCTCAGGGATTCTTTGGAGGAGGAGTGTTCTTCAGTCCATAGATAGGAAGCCCAAGCATTGTCCCATATGGCTTCTGGCTGGCTACCGATCAGAACTGAAATCCGAGTCCCTTCTTTTCTCTTTCCTGTCAAGCTATCAAGATTGAAAACAGAATCCATTTTTAAAACACATTTTTGGGTTTCTTCCATGTTGCCCTGAAGGTCACTTGAAGCACCCTGAAATGAGGTATAAAAGTTAAATGAACTGCTTTGCCTTCTTGATGGGAACCCAGGATTCCTAACAGAAAACCAAAATGGGGCGAACTCACTGCCCATGTTAAAGCTCTCTCCATCCCTCTATGCATTTGTTTAGCTTTCTGGAAACAGATGAAGTTACATACATGTAAGTAAAAATAAAATGGGAAATACAGCACATGCTTTTGTGCAGACAGGAGCTAAATTCCCATGTCCCAAGTTGGAGGCAAAAAAAAAAAAAAAAAAGGAATCCAACTACAGGAATATAAATGTTTATCCTATACAGAAGAAAAAGACTGTGTCAATGAATTTTTTGTTTTTTTTGGTTTTTTGAGACAGGGTTTCTCTGTGGTTTTGGAGCTTGTCCTGGAACTAGCTCTGTAGACCAGGCTGGTCTCGAACTCACAAAGATCCTGCCTCTGCCTCCCAAGTGCTGGGATTAAAGGCGTGTGCCACCACTGCCCGGCAATGAATGTTTTATATTGATTCATTTTTGTGTTTTCTTAACTCCAGTATTAATTTGAAGCAAGTGTTATTTCTCTGTCTTTTCAATGTTTTTGAAATTGTCAGGCTACTTGGTAGTCTAGAAATGAATCTTTGAGACCTGGAGAAACCCAGCTTCTAAAGCCAGCTTTAAACATTTTGTAATTCTGTGGCTTTGGAAAAGCAGCTTAGCTTCTCTTTTGTCTTGTCAAAGTCACTGTTGTAGAGACACTGGCCATGTGACACACGCTGGATAGACACCAATTGTCATGTATCTGAGTAGATGCTCTATGAGGGACAGATACTATTCTCAGTCAGCTCAAAGTGTGTTAGATGAGGGGTGGTAGGGAGGTCGTTGTCATCTGCTGAAGTGGGGGTGGGGGTAGCTGTCATCTCCTAAAGTGGGGGCTGGGGAGGTGTCTTTCATCTGCTGAAGTGTTTGCTCTGCAGAGGACCTGAGTTCTATGCCCTTGAACCCGTGTTAAAATGAGCCGGAATGGTCATGCACACTTGTCATTCCAGGGCTGGGAAGGCAGAGACAGGAGCGTCTGTGGGGCTGACATTCAGCCAGCTTAGACTACTTGGAGAGCTGCAGGCCAAAGAGAGACCCTGTCTCAATAAAGAAAAGGTGTGTGGGAGTGGGGACTGGAGAGACAGCTCAGCAGTTAAGAACACTTGCTGTTCATGCAGAGGACTTGGACTTGGTTCCCAGCGCCCATGTGGCAGCTCACAACCATCCTTAACTCCAGTTCCAGGGGATTAAATGTCCTTTTCTGACCTCTGAGGACACTAGGCACACACATGATGCATACACATAGGTGTGAGCAAGCCATAAAATAAAAACGTAAAGTGAAAATAATAACCAAGTCTTGGAAGGGTTGAAAGCTGACTTTTTTTTTTAAACTTTTAACTTCATCAAACTTTTTTTCTTTTTGCATGGTGGATAAGTGAATTCAACTTTCTGTATTAAAATAACAAGAACCATTAAAAGGGTAAAAAATAAAAACTGGATAGTGAAAGTGTGAACCCTGAGTGGAACCATGGCTTCTTAATGGCCACTTGAGCAGTATGGAAGTTCACTGGGCATATGGGGTTTGGGACCGGCTTAGGTGATTTAGATCAGCTGCACCGTGTTGTTATATGTGAGTTGATCAAAATAGAGTGATTTTATTTCAAATGAATTTTTAAAAATTAGACATCTTCTGATGACTAGTACTCGACTGACCTATGAGCTCTGCACACACATGCGCAGTGCACCCTACATGGGAAGATGGTGGTGAGAGGTGGCAGGTGGCAAGGGAAACGGAGCTGCATGCTTGAAGAGGAAGTCACCCTGACGGCTTTTCCTCTCTCCACGTAGAATGTCCCCCCGGACCTGTCCATCTGCACCTTTGTGCTGGAGCAGTCCCTGTCAGTGCGTGCCCTGCAGGAGATGCTGGCCAACACGATGGAGAAGTCAGAAGGGGTAAGTACTCACTTCTGTAGACTTCCGCTCTTTTACTGAATGTAGCTGTGTGTGTGAATGTTTGCCTGCCTGGGTGTTGCGAAATATTTTTTCCTAAGCTAGTGGCTTCTACATGTGGCAGCTTTATGTTTGATTTTCCACTTTTATCTAGAGAGCCTTGAATGTCTTAAAAACATATATAGAAATAATTCAACCTCAATTCACTTCATGCTTATGTGTGTTTTGAGGGTGTTTGTGTGTCTCCTTACATGTTCCCATGTCACCGTTGGACTGCTAGCTTTGTTTGCCATTGATCTCTGTATCATCTTCCAATGTCCTTTCCATGTGACATGTCCTCGGCATCTTTGTGACACATGCAATTTCATGGCACCATTCTGTATTTTAAGTAGCAAAATTACAGCAGTACAGTTTCAGCAGATTATAATTTTGCAAACTGCAGACTATCTTCTGAAAATTAAAATTCCTATTCTGTCTCCTAATAGAGATATTTTTCTTTGAAAGTCTATTGAGTTATTTTAATTATTTTTCCAGGAGACAAAGGGTTGCTGTTTTTTTTGGGGGGGGGAATATTACCTGTTCTTAATCAGTTCATTGAAGTTTATAGATAGTCAATAGGATGAATGGCCACCCAATGCCCTCCCAGTTACCATAGTGCTTCAGAGTCTAATAAACTATTTCTTTCCAGCAACTCAACTGGACTTTCTTTTGCCATTATTCACTATTTGTTGTTATTGCAAAGACTCTTTTTTTTTTTTAGTTTGGATAAATAAAGAAATTAAAAGATATTGTCACTAGAACATTTCTACCACAGATAATGTAAACATCCATGTGAGGAGTTGGATCCGTATCTTACAAAACCCCACAGGGTCGCCATGCACATTAACTAGGATGGGAGCATGGGAGGAAGCATGTATAGCAGTGATTCTCAACCTGTGGGTCACGACCCCTTGGCAAGGGTTGAAAGGACTCTCTCATGGAGTCACCTAAGACCATAGGAAAACACAAATATTTACGTTTTGATTCACAACAATAGTAAAATTATTATAAAGTAGCAATAATTTTATGGTTGAGGTTTAGTACCAATATAAAAGTTCCCAGCATTAGGGAGGTTGAGACGTTCCAGCCTGTAGAACGTGCACGTTGGGATGCTCTGAACCTTAGGGAGGTCTAGGTTAGGAAGCCCTCTTGGATGGCAGCTGTTCACCAACAGAGAGATAGCTGTTTCCCCCTTTAACAGCTGTGTTGCCCATTAGGGTGTATATATCCTCAGCTCAGGGTTAGGCTGTGCTACTGGCGTGTGCTGCTGACCGTGTAGGAGCCGAGTCTCTTGGACTCAGCAGACTTGCCTATCATCTTTTTCTGTCACGTAATACCTCTCTAAACCTAAAGCATTCTGAATTATCTCATCCAAAGTGTGATGAAAATGGAGGTAGAGATCTGAGCTCCACGTAGCATTTCGTTGAATTTCATTTAGTGTTTGTTCTTCAGAGCATCGTGACAGTAAAGGACCAAGAGCAGATGCCTGAAGATGCTGAGGACAGAGACCCCAGTGCGGCCGCAGGAGGATGCACCTGCTGCACTGTGTCCTCTGCATCTTTGCTCCAGTTCCCCCCCTCCGGACTTCTGCTTACACACATGTCTTTCCTTCTCCTCCTACTGTCAAACCTAAATTTCCTGTGGATCTTAGTTTTTGTCTGCCTCTGCACCCACAAGTATGGGTTGCTTCTTCCTCGGGGCTGGTTGTGGGTGTTTCTCTAGTACAGCACTCAGAGGAGAGGCTTGAGAGTGCCGTCACTGCCACGTCTTAGCTCTGTCCTCTTTCCAGAGGGAATGGAGGTCTTCATCACCAAGTTTGAATAATTACCAAATGAGGTTGGATATATAAGAGGTAGCACCTTCTTCAAAGTGGCTTTTAAGCCAGGTATGGTAACTCACACATATAACCCTAGCAATCAGGAGACTGAGGCAGAAGGATTGCCGTGAGTCTGAGCCTAGCCTGCAGCTATGTAGTGAATTTCAAGAAAGCTTGGACTACAGACAAGTTGCTATTTATACCCTTAATTCTCATACAGGGATAATTCACCTGGCTGTCCCAGAACTCATTATTCCTGCCTACCTTTCCTTTGATTTTCCTTTCTAGAATCTTGAGTAATCCCACATCCTCTTCCTGCGCTAATATCCCAAGTAGGTCTGCCACACAGAGTTAAGCAGTTTAATAATGATACACACAACTGTTAAAACACAATCAGTGACAGCACTATACTTGCTATTCTAGTTTCAAAAAGTTTAACATTTCGTTTAACTTTTGCTCTTGCTGTTAGTTTTGGTATCTTAGTAAATGCACCAAAAATATTTGACGTACCCTTCTCTTTATATGGTTTTATTTTTAAACACATAATTGAATCTAACTGTTCCGCTTCCACGGGCCCACCTGCCAAGAGAAAAATGATGCAGGGTAGTGGAAAGCATGTGTTCAAGAGACTTACTGAAGGGTCTTTCTAAAGGACTGATTGTTTATAGGGAAGGCTGCTCTTTAGTTTAATGCTGTGAGTACAATAAACAACCTGTGTTTCCTACTTAGGAGCAAGTGTTTGAAAAAAGAACATTTCTTTGCCTTTCATTTCTGTGTTTTGGTTTAGTAGCTTCTGGGAGACTGCTAGCCTTGTCCCCTTTGATGTTGGATTATGATTAGTTGACTGCTCTTTAGACTACTAAAGGTACTATATGTTTACCCTGGACCTTAGATGCAGGGGATATACAGAAGGGCTGGATATGTGCTGCTGGATCGTGTCTCTAAGATGTGCCAGGGAAATCACACCCATGAAATCTTAACCATATGGTTTAATAAAACCAACATGATGACAGCACCAGTTGACATGACCAGCTGGACAGGGGATAGTCAGTAAGGTCCCACCACTAGGTGAATAATTCCAGGTGATCAATGGGGCTGTTGATAATGGAATAATTGATTTTCTCTGGGGACTCCCACGTGGGTTGTCTAACACCAAGTGATCAGCCCTGGATACATTACCAACAATGATAAATGGGTTAAGTAGGCTGTATATACATATGCATGTAACAGTAAGAATTAAAGAAGAGGTCATGAGCTGGGAGGGAGGGGGACATCATAGGAGATGAGGGAGTGAGACAGATTTAGTATTCATGTATGAAGTCCTCAACAAAAATTAAAATTAGACACTAACAAAAGTAACTGCTAGCTTAGTCCTGAAAGATCCGCCAAGCTCGCCTATACTGCCTGTTTTTAGATAGGGATGTAAGCTAGTGTTTGTGACACTAACTCATTTTAATTCAGGAGATGTGTGTCGCACTGTGGAACTTAGGGGCTTACTGTAGATTGTGGGTGATGTTTTAAAAAGAAATCAAATCTAGGATGTGATGAAATAGTATGAAGATATAATATCGAGTTGAAAATGAGTGAATTGAATTTCAGTCATTCATTTATTTAGCGCTCGCACTTTAAATATTTGTGAACTAAGTTATGTCATATAAAGTCTCTGTGGCTCTAATGATAACTAATGTGAGTTTTGCCACCAATGGGCCTATGATTTCAGAGTTTGAAAAACAATTGCAGTGCTCCTGTGAGGACTATGTGAAGTGTGTAGGGTTTATTATTACTTGGAATTTTCTCTTAATTTTTAAACTCATCCTCCACACAGTTAGAGCTAATACGAAAACTATTTACATGAGTCTGTTTCAAATTTGTTCCCAGAAATGATTTCATCTTTTTGGGCCATTCTTCAGAATTGAGGTAGAAAACAAAACTTCCAGGGTGCAAATATATAATATTTTCATCAGAAGCCTTTATTTTCTGGGGAAAAAGAAATCTCATTTCGTGTAACAGGCTCTCACAGAGATCTTCCTGCCTCAGACCCCTAGGTGCTCGGAGTGCAGGTGAGAGCCACCACCCTGCTTCCTGGGGTTTTCTTAAAGAGCCCTGAATGGTTCCATTTTCTAAAATAGTTTGTTATTTGATATGAAACTATGGGGATACGGCTTTCTTCCAAATCAGACTTTGTCTTCTAATGAAAGGGACAGGGATGCCCCAGTGACTTGTTGGCAGAACTAGCAATGGAAGTTGGCTCTGTGTTTTTTGTGTGTGTGTGAAAAATGATTGTTGTAGAATGCGAGGTATTAACATTCTAGTCTGTGTTCTCATAAACTCCCTTCTCTTTGAGTCGTGTGCTCTGAGAACACTCCAAGGTGCATCAAAAGGCTACTAGCTAAATTCACGGGTACATAAGTTTTTAAAACTACACTTTTCAAACATCAAAGCACCATAAATGAGTTTTTATGAGTACGTGTGTTGAGCCTTGAGGCTTGTAATTTCAGACAAGTAATTGCAGCAAAATGGTCTTGTACCTGTACAAGAACAAAAGGTGAATTTCAGGGAGTCTGATGCTACGTCTTACAGTGCTGAGATTAAACAGCACACCCCCGGAGTCCAGACCCTGGTGAGGTAAGGAGGCCATTGAGCAGTCTCTCCACCCTGTACCCTCCTTATTTAGAAAGTGAGACAAAACAATAGCATTTCCTTCATGGAGCCATGAGACAAAAACGGTGACAGACATAGGACAAACCCATCACAGAGCGGCACTCTGGGTGTGTGCATGTCATTTTTATGATTTCTCTGTTGAGTAGCACCGAGTAGCTTTGCCTATATATGCTCTACCCCAGGAGAAAGCAACTAGAAACTGTGGACTAAATATAAAAACATCTGAATCATACCCATCACTCCACTCAACAGAGCAAACATTCACAGATTTTAGCTGTAGTTTCCTCTCTCTTAAAACAGATGACCACCACCGAATTGTAGTGGGTTTAAAACATTGCTTATCAGCTCATACTGCCTAGCATTTATAAGTCCCAGTGAGCTGGAGTAGAGGTGGGTGTTAGCAGCCATGACAGTTAAATTTCTCACTATCAAGTAAAGACACCAGACCAAAAAAACAAACAAACAAACAAAAACACCCATACCCATAGGGAGAAAGGGTCTATTGTGACTCAGTCTATAGCACAGTCCATTACGGTGGAGAAGGTATAGAAACTGGTGGGTGGTCATATTATAGCCACAATCAGGAAGCAAAGAATGATGAATCCTAGTGTTTAGCTCCCTTTCTTATTCAGTCCACGACTTTAGCCATGGGATGGTGATACCCACAATGGGTACCACCTCAATTTAACCTAGTCAAGATAACTACCCTACCTCATTCATGGCCAAACGCTAATCTACACAACCCTTTCGTGGATCTTGGGGACTTGTTTCCTAGGTGATTCCAGATCTGGTCAAGCTGACAATAACAGTGGCCATCACTATTATCCAGTGTTTTTATTTGTGCTTCAGAATGCACAGGGGAAGCTCCTAATACTCAGATGTCCCACTCCAGTCCTCCTTCACATTTGAAACGCTTAGAGGAGCCATGCTTTGTGTTGTGGGCACTATGATGTCACTACCTCTTTGTATGAGAAATTGCCGTTCTCTAATACACCCTCTTGAGAGGCTGGGTTCTGTTTACATCTGGTTTCTAGAGCATCCCTCTTAAGTAAAGCTAAAGACGACCACTTCAGGGAAGAGCCCAGATAGCTTTGAAATTTTCCTAATGGATGTGTCATTCACTGTTTTATCTATTTATGTATTCTTCCCTTCATACACAGAAGTGAAGTTTTAATTTAAAATAGATGGGATTATAATTTCCTAAAGGGACGGTGGAAGTCTGGGCCTCCAGCTGCACACAATTGCTGAGCCTCACCTCCGTTACTGTCGTGTATAGACTGTGGAAGTCTGGGCTGTGCATCCATTGCTTGTAGATATTTTTTCCTTTCTTTTCAGGAGCAAAGGCTACATGAGTCTGCGTTTGACTGACATGGTTCACAGACTCCAGCATCAAACTCAATAAGGAGGTCAATTTAATCAGTGTGTAATTTAATCACAGTGGCAGAGTTATAGACTGTTTTAGATTATGAATCCTGAATGTATAGATTATTGGATTTGATTAGAATCATTCTATTGGACATTTTTCTTTAGATTTTTTTTGTGTTTACTATATAAAAGTATTTTTCACATGTAGCTATTTCCCAGCAAGTGAACAATAGGGAACATTGTTCACCTCTGTACACATTGTTCACTGTGTATAGAGCTGGAGTTTAAGAATGTGTTATTTTTGTGAAGTCTAGGGATATTCACTGTGGACCTAGAGCTTCTATAAGATTAGTATCTAGGATTTTTCTCGTAATGGTGAAGTGATAGACCCACCATTATCCACGGCAGATGATTCTCTTCCTCGTGTTGGTTATCATTTCTTTTGAGACACATTAAGTTTGTACACAGTTCCAGGCTTGAGGCTCAGAGTTAAGCCTTGTACCACACAAGTATGGCTACTATTGTCCCTCTGATCACAATGATTTCCCATGTGTCACCATCCAGTGAGGTCTGTCCTAAGTGTTTGCATTTTTCCCTCTACACGTTGTTCATATTCTTGTTTTTTTTTATTGTCTCAAATGAGATTCCTTGCAACATTTAATTGTGCTTAGTAATTCTGATGAACTGCCCACCGAGCAGCCAGCTGCCTGTTATTAACTTAGGGACCCATCATTTGAATTTGCTAACATGACAGCTTATGCAAGAACCATGTTGCCATACTTTCTGCTTTGTGAGAGAAAGCGTTGGTAATTTTGAGCTTTGTGGTGCATATTTTCCTAAATTTGGACAAATTCAGGAATCATTTAAATAACAATAAAGGCACGATCCTGCCTCTCTACAAGGAATAATTGAGGAGACCTTAATTTTCTGTGGTCTGATGTAGTTGCTAGAGAGGAAAAAAAAAAGAACTAAGTTGCCAAATAAAAATTCAGAGGACTTTTTTGCTGAATTAGGTCACATGTGAGGGTCCGGGACTCATGACTGACAGATCTGACAGAATGGAAGCATGTGGGTCATTTAATACAAAGCAGTATAGAGAGAAAGTTGGGCTAATTATATAATTCAGCAAATTACTGGACTTGCTATTGTGGCCTCATTTGCTTAATTAAATTTATGGTAAATTTTTCCCCTCAAAATGACAGTAGGAAGAGTTTTGCAGTCTCATGCGGTTTAAAAATACACACCATAGCCACTGTTCTCCCAGGCAGATATGGCTTAGTACTTAAAATCTCTCTGATAAGAACGCTGTGTCCATGTGCCCTCATTTACTGCTTTCATTTCCCATTCTGAAATTTCTTGACCTGTTCCTGGAAACACCTCAGAGATCTCTATTCTCATATTTGAAAATATGTATTGGGGGCTAGAGATGGCTCAGCAGTTAAGAGCACTAGTTGATTTGGCAGGGAATCTAGGTTTGGGTCTTATCACCCACATGATGACTTAGCCATTATCTGTAACTCCAGTTCCTGGGGATACATCCCCTCCCCTTCTGGTGTATGTGGGTGTCAGCCACACATACAATAAGACAAAATATCCATACACATAAAAGTAAATACATTTTTAAACAAGAAAATATGTACTAATACAAGAAAAAAAAAGTGTGTGGGGAGATGGCTTAGCCCTTAAGAGTGTGGCCCTAGTCTTCCAGAGGACCCCAGTGTGGTTCCCAGCATCTATACCATGTAGTTCATAGCTCGGGAGATATGACTCTGCCTTTGACCTTGCTGGACATCTGAACCCATAAGCCACACACACACACAGTTTTTTTTTTTTTAAAAGATGAGTGTATAAGGAGAACTGAGAGTGTCCTTGGTGACTTGTGTCCAGTAGGTAAGGAAATCACACCAGAAAGCCTGCTCTTGTGCCTTCCACACAGATTCACAGTAAGAATTAGCATCTTCCCTGTCAGAGGACAAACTCACTGTTGAGCCATGTTAAGTACTAAAGTTCCAGTACAACTATGTTAACTATGTGGATTTCTTTTAGCTCTGTCTTGATTGGCAGTTTGGCCCCTTAATACATATTAGGTATCATGGAGACCACATATAATCCATTGCAAGTTAGCAGGAAAAAGAAATTTAAAAACCCAGGCAATGTTTGTTTTATATGCTTTCTCACTTGAGTCAGGCACTGCATGAACATTTGGAGAGGAATAAAAAAAATAAGTAATTTTGTTTCCAAAGAGCAGTTGACCAGTATTGTAACTATTGGGATGAAAATTTTAAAAGCCTTAAAACTAGGAACATTTAAAAATGACTGATTTAGAATTCATTAAGTCTAATAAGAGGTATTCAGTTATATAAGGAATGTGTTTCAGATAGAATGGAAATTTCCAAGGTGGTTAGAGTGTGCAGCCAGAATTCCAGCACAAAAGAAGTACACTGAGGTATGCCTAACAGTTTCAGAAACTTAGCATTTAAAATATCTGTGCTATGGGGGCTGGAGAGATGGCTCAGTGGTTAAGAGCCGTGGCTGCTCTTGCAGGGGACCTGGGTTTAGTTCCCAGCACTTGTGTCGCAGCACACAAAGGGGATATGATATAGGCACCTGCACATATGTGGTGCACATAAACTCATACATGCCCCCACACATACACATAAATAAAAATCGTAAATATGTATCTGTGGTTAAATTACACAATAAAATAACACAAGATGGGAAGATATAAAACTGCTCTTTCTGAAACGTGCTAAAGTTACTAATTCATACTAGAGTATTAAATATCATCAATGCATAAATAATCTTTATCATGGAAAAGACTGGTGTACTCAGCAGCCTTCAGGGAAATGAAACCAAAATAGTTGATTAACATATAGAAGAAGAATGAAGAGATGAGAAATAAGAACATAATGGGATTAAATCTGTTCTGAACTTAGATTATGGTAATGTCTTTCTGTTTTCTGAATATTGTAAAAAAATTGCTAATTTTGTGCTTTGATAGGCAGAATCATGAAAGGAAATTTATTTCAATCTCTTTCCTTCCTCACCCTCTCTTCCTTTCTCCCCTCCTCTCCTTCCTTCTCCCTCCCCTCTCCTCTCCCCTCCCCTTACCTTCTCCTTCCCTATTTTCCCTTCCCTTCTCTAGGGGGTACAGGTTCTGGGGGTGTACGAATCAAGCTAAGGACTGTGCACATATTAGGCAGCCCTCTGATCCTGAGCTGAGCTATATAACCTTGTAAATTACTTTCAGTAACACTTTAGAAAGAAAAGGAGACCTACAGAATACAAGTACAACAATAAATATATTTCAGTAATAAAGCTAAGTATAAATGAATAGAATATTATGGTGAAAATTCATGAATAAGGCAGGGCTGAACATGCAGGAGGCCCCTGTCTTACTTTTTCTGTTACTTGATTAATAGTCATGTGCTGTTTACCATATTAAATTATAGGAAAAATCAAAGCAGCAGTCTGACAATATGTGTGTGTATAGAGCTGCTGTAGTGAAGTGACTGTCTGAATAGGAAGAGGGCAGAATCAGTATGGAAACGAAGATGAGCATTTTGTTATGAGGATACAGCCAATTTGTAAGACAAAGATAGTAATTGCAAATTTATATGAGTCTGATGATAGAGTTTTCACATTTAGTAAGTCAATCTAGGTACAGCGAAAAGGGACACCTAACCAGTCAACCATTGGTGCGAGACTACAGCTGTCATAGTAACTTACTGTACACTGGGAAGTCAGTCAAAAGGGTGTAGAAGATGGATCCCATTTCAGGCCACTCCTCGAGACTCACCTCTTCCCAGCAACCTTTTACACTTGGTGGGGAGAGGGCCTGTCACTCTTGTGACTTTATGAGTTTTGCAAATGTCACCAGCTTTCCGAGTCTTTAGAATCTCGTCCTTCTTTTGAGAAGGGGGTGTTTGAAGAGGAGGAGTAACTACACAGCCCCATCTCAAACAAAATGGCAGAGACGATTTCAAGAAGCAACAGCAACAGTGTAAGGGCATTGAACTTCCATACTTTTGTGCATTAGCCTGTCATTAAAACATAAATGTAAAATATAGGTGGTATATGTGTTACCTGTTTTTCATTCAATGATACAATTCCAGCATGAGTCATTTTTGTATTGGACTGTTGTGTCCTCTGCTAAATTAAGCTGGCATTTACGTGGCTATTTCTCTTAAGAGAATTTTTTTGTCTTGTTTAAAAAATGAAGTTGCTCGTTTTATTAGTGTTCCTATGATAAAACATTTGATATAATCTGCTCTCGAGATACAAGAGATCTTGTCTTTAAAAAGTCATATATTAAGTTCTTAGAAAAATATTCATTTTTCTCTCCCGTTTTTATGAATTTGGCAGTTGCTTAGCTTCTAAAAGTGATCAAGTTTTTGGAAATTTTTCTTTTGTGTGTGTAAATTTCTTGATTAGCCCTATGAAAATTTTTCTCCTCCTCACTATTTGCAGGAATTGTAAAAAGTGATCCATGTTGAGTTTGACAAGAGCAGTGTCATGAAATCACCTTGCCTGGCATATGTGTAGTTACAGCCCTGTGGTCCTTGTCTTGTGTGTCTAGCTGACCATTCACTGCCTAGCCCTTGCTGTCACTAAGCCTCTCTGGTTATCTGTGGAGAGGGGAGTTCATGTTGTTCTTATCAACTCCTGCTACTGTATAATCACAAAACTCCTATAGCTGATAACATTAACTGTAGCTTGATTCCCAAGTCTGTCTTCTGATAAATCCTACAGTGTTTATCATTGCTCTGGTGTGTACAAGCCTGTGTGGTGTGTGAATGTCTAGCATTTAAATGTGAACATGATGGCATCGTATATTTGGATAGTTATTTCTATTGTTAAAATACATCATTAAAAATTTCCTGATAAATATGGAAGAGAAATAATTATTTAATATATTGTCCATTTTGGAGCAGAATGGCCTGTGACAACTGAACTACATTTTCTTCCATTGTTAGCTTCCAAAGAATTGGGTTTCATTATGACAGTTTTCAAACAAAATTTCCTTATTATTTTTCTCTCCCTTTCCCAGCCCCCCTCGCTGTGCCCTTCCATCCCTAGCATCCCCTTTCCACTTTCGTGCCCCATTGGAGTTTTTCCCTCTCCCCAGTTTGCTTCCATTTACTCTAATGAAACTGCTTCACTTTTTGAATGATCTAATGTTTAAGATGAACACTTGGAAGTACATGGAGGCAGACATACCCAGGGAGCGCCAGGCCTTCCTGTTCAGCTCAGTTAGGAGTTTCCTTCTCTAATAACAAATGAAAATATAAGGAGTGAGTTGTCCAAGAACAGGGACTGCTGGGACTTAACACATCCCTCAGTCAGCCAGGATGTTCTCAAAGAATCTTTGGAATTTCCATAAGGGCTTCTCTCTCTCTCTCTCTCTCTCTCTCTCTCTCTCTCTCTCTCTCTCTCTCTCTCTCT